>NW_019262628.1:0-3002 GCF_002742605.1 Olea europaea var. sylvestris | reverse complement strand
TAGGATTACTCTTGCCACGTATAAATTGGGTGAGAAATAAAACATTTTACTCGCAGAATCTGGTCGTTGCCTGCCCCTTCGTCACGTCCATTAACTTCTTCTTTGCCAAACTTTTTCTTCCGATTCAATCCCTTCCCTGAGAGAGAAAGGGACAGGAATTTTAGAGAGAAACGGATTTGGGACGCCATGGCTGTTATATTTATCTGTGTTTTAGGTTAAATTGAAATTTCAGAAATGGCGCGTGTCAACAACGAAATTCATCTTGAAATCGAGGAACCCAGTATTGATACAGATAAACTGAGCTACGAGATTTTTTCTCTATTAGAGAGCAAGTTTTTGTTTGGTTACGATGACCAGAAACTTTGGGTTCCCAAACAAATTGATCCTGCAACTGAACAACCCAAAAATGACGTCGTTTTCACCGCCTCATTCGATGACGACGGTGTTCAAGCGGTCAAAAATCAGAGAGGAAAAATCTGCATTTTAAGCATTGATGGTGGTGGAATGAAAAGCATCATATCGGGGAAAGCATTGGCCTATCTGGAAACAGCTTTGAAGAATAAGTCTGGAAATCCAGACGCCAGAATCGCCGATTACTTTGACGTTGCCGCCGGCACCGGCGTCGGTGGGATTTTCACGGCGATGCTCTTTGCCACCAACGATCGGAATCGACCGGTATTTCACGCCGATGAAACGTGGAAATTCCTCGCTGCGAAGGGGAAACAAATCTATCGCTGCTCAAAATCAAATCATCCTAAGGCTAATTTCTTCAAGCGGGCCTTTAATAAAAAAACCACCTCCGGTTTAGAGAAGGCGATGAAGGCGGCTTTCAAAGATGAAAAAACCGGCCGGAATTTAACGCTGACGGACACATTAAAACCGGTTTTGATACCGTGCTACGATCTTTCTAGTACGGCGCCGTTTTTGTTTTCCCGAGCCGACGCTCTGGAATCAAACGGCTACGATTTTAAGCTGTGGGAAGTTTGTTTAGCCACTTCAGCACAGCCGGGTGTGTTCGACCCGGTTTGCATGGAATCAGTTGACGGGTCGACCCGTTGTGTGGCGGTGGACGGCGGGTTGGCGATGAACAATCCGACAGCAGCTGCTATTACGCACGTGCTGCATAACAAACAAGAGTTTCCCTTTGTGAGAGGAGTCGAGGACATTTTAGTACTTTCACTCGGTTCGTGTGGGCAGCTATTGGGAGGGAGCTTTGACTTTGACCAAGGCAAGAAATGGAAGGCCAAGGATTGGGCTCGGCCCTTGGCTCGGATTTCGGGTGATGGTTCTGCCGAGCTGGTTGACCATGCCGTGGCTATGGCGTTTGGCCACTGCCGGAGTGGCAATTATTTTCGAATCCAGGTAAATAGTATTTTAATCTTTACGTTAAATTCGTGGTCCACAATGTGTATACTTTTCGGAAAAAATGTACAGAATTTTTGTTCGCGGAATTTTTACAGCCGGAGCTGATTCAAACAGTTTTCGTTTCCCAACTTCCAATGAATTTTGGTCTAAGTGTTATTGGTGAACCAATTTTGTAAGTGTAGCACTATCCATATTTTTTTTTACAAAAATGTCACCTAACGTGGTGGGTAGGAGTCGATGGCTGGACTAGTCCATCTCAGTGGTCAAGTCTATAATTTTTGACAATTCAGTGTTGAATTATAATAATTTGTGGTGGTGATGGGTTTCCTATCCAGGAGATTATTTCTATATTTCCTATATTGACAGTTGTACAATTTGGAGTTTTTGCTTCCAAATTTGGAAATAAAGTGCTTTAAATGCAAGTCCTTTAAGTATTTGGTTGTATGTCAAATTATGTCGATGGAGTTATGAAAGTTTTTGGGTACAATTTTCAGGGGTATGGACTAATTTCAGCAGGTAGACAATAGAAGTAACGTTGTAATTGTCAAATGCCACCCCAAAATGCTCTGTTCGAAATTGGCATAGGTTATCAAGAAAATAATCTCTGTGTTGATGAAGATTTTTGTTTTGTTCTCTTTCAAACCAAACCACATCTTTGCTCGACTAACTGAATCTTTTTCTTTGTTCCGTTTGGTTGCTTTGTCTATTCGACACACATGAGAATGAAGGTAAAATGTATGTAGGTCATGAATCTTGACAGTTTTCCAACATGGGGGAATATTTTTGGAATCCTGTTTCAATTGATAATAGCTACTTAAAAAACGAGATACATGATTCTACTTGCAGTAGAGAATTTGATTCAGTACCAAATCGTACAAAAATATGCAATTTCTATAATGTTATTTCATGACTCCTGTTAATGATACAGCTTAGATTGTACACTGGAATGGACCAGAAAGTGCTCTGTGATTTTGCCATTCTTGTTTCTTGGCTAAACTTGTTTCGTGTCAACTACATCAATCTTTGTTTTGCCACTCCCCTTTATATTTTCTCCTGTACATTCTAAAGATAAAAATTTTGTATCTATACTCCGAGTGAAAGACCCAGCGGAAGTTGCAGCGAGATCATGTTTTTCATTTTGTTTCGTTCTGGCTAATCTTCAACAAAATAACTAAAACCTCCTGTATAACTGTGGTAGAGCAAATGATTAACAAGAATCCTACTGGATCATATGTTAAAATGAATATGTAATTGAATCCTGCTTGTTTTCATCAAAAACTGAGTTGGGAAACTGTCTCGAGTGTAGTTAAATGATTGCATAAAATTCTATTAAGTTTTCTAATTCTTCAATTTTGTATATAGATGATGAATGCATTTTAACATACACACCAATTGCAGGCAAATGGATCGAGTTTTGGCCATTGTGGGGCGAATGTCGACACAGATCCTAGTCCTAGCAATGTAAAAATGCTAGCTGGAATAGCTGATGAAATGCTTAAACAGAAGAATGTAGAATCCGTTCTCTTTAGTGGTAAGAAGATAGGAGAACAAAGCAATCTTGAGAAACTCGACTTATTTGCTGAACAACTTGTGCTTGAGCAACAGAGGAGGAGTTGCCGAATAGCTCCCACTGTTGC
>NW_019262627.1:0-23606 GCF_002742605.1 Olea europaea var. sylvestris | reverse complement strand
CGGTGTCGGAATGGGCTAAAATTTGACAGGTTGATCGGAAACAAAAATCGCGCCAGGGGCAATTTCGTCTTTTTTCACGACGGAGTCGAAATGGGCTCAAATTTGACCGGTTGATCGGAAACAAAAATCGTGCCAGGAGCAATTTCGTCATTTTTCGCGACGGTGTCGGAATGGGCTAAAATTTGACAAGTTGATTGGAAGCAAAAATCGTGCCAGGGTCAATTTCGTCATTTTTCGCGACGGTGTCGTAATGGGCTGAAATTTGGCTAGTTGATGGGAAGCAAAAATCGCCCCGGGGGAAATTTCGTCTTTTTTCGCGAAGGTGTTGGAATGGGCTAAAATTTAACAGGTTGATCGGAAACAAAAATCGTGCCAGGAGTAATTTCATCATTTTTCGTGACGGTGTCGGAATGGGCTAAAATTTGACGGGTTGATCGGAAACAAAAACCGCCCAGAGGGCAATTTCTTCTTTTTTCGCGACGGCGTCGGACTGGGCTGAATTTCGGCTGGTTAACTAGAAGAAAAAATCGCGCCGGCGGCAATTTCGTCATTTTTCGCGACAGTGTCAGAATGGGCTAAAATTTGACAGGTTGATCGGAAACAAAAATCGCGTCAGGGGGAATTTCGTCATTTTTTGCGACGGTGTCGGAATGGGCTAAAATTTGACAGGTTGATCGGAAACAAAAATCGCCCCAGGGGTAATTTAGTCATTTTTTCGCGACGGTGTGGGGATGGGCTCAAATTTGACAGGTTGATCGGAAACAAAACAGTGCCGGGGGCAATTTCGTCATTTTTCGCGACGGTGTCGAAATGGGTTAAAATTTGACTGGTTGATCGGAAAGAAAAATTGTACCGGGGGCAATTTCGTCATTTTTCTCGACGGTGTCGGAATGAGCTAAAATTTGACAGGTTGATCGAAAAAAAATCACGCCGGGGGTAATTTCGTCATTTTTCGCAACGGTGTCGGAATGGCCTGAAATTTGGCTGGTTGATTGGAAGCAAAAATCGTGCCGGGGTTAATTTTGTCATTTTTCGCGACGGTGTCGGAATGGGCTAACATTTGACAGGTTCATCGGAAACAAAAACCGCGTCTGGGGCAATTTCATCATTTTTCGTGACAGTGTCGGAATGTGCGCTCAAATTTGACAGGTTGATCGGAAACAAAAAGCGCGCCAGTGGCAATTTCGTCATTTTTCGCGACGGTTTCGGAATGGGCTAAAATTCTGCAGGTTGATGGGAAACAAAAATTATGCAGGGAGAATTTCTTCATTTTTCGTGACGGTGTCGGAATGGGCTGAAATTTTGTGGGTTGACTGGAAACAAAAATCGCGCCGGGGACAATTTCGTCATTTTTCGTGACGGTGTCGGAATGGGCTGAAATTTGGCTGGTTGACTGGAAACAAAAATTGGGCCGGGGGCAATTTCGTCTTTTTTCGCGACGGTGTCGGAATGGGCTAAAATTTGACGAGTTGATCCGAAACAAAAATCGTGCCAGGAGCAATTTCGTCATTTTTTGCGACGGTAACGGAATGGGCTAAAATTTGACAGGTTGATCGGAAACAAAAACTGCCCCAGGGGCAATTTAGTGATTTTTCGCTACGGTGTCGGAATAGGCTCAAATTTGACAGGTTGATCGGAAACAAAAATCGCGCCAAGGGAAATTTCGTCATTTTCGCGACGGTGCCGGAATGGCTGAAATTTTGCAGGTTGACTGGAAACAAAATCCGCCCCGAGGGCAATTTCGTCATTATTCGCGACGGCATCGGAATGGGGTGAATTTAGGCTGGTTGACTGGAAGAAAAAATCGTGCCGGGGGTAATTTCGTCATTTTTCGCGACGGTGTCGGAATGGGCTTAAATTTGACAGGTTGATCAGAAACAAAAATCGCGTCGGGGGCAATTTCGTTATTTTTCGCGACGGTGTCGGAATGGACTAAAATTTGACAGGTTGATCGGACAAAAAAATCGCGCCGCAGGCAATTTCTTTATTTTTCGCGACGGTGTCGAAATGGGCTAAAATTTGACAGGTTGATCGGAAACAAAAATCGCGCCGCGGGCAATTTCGTCATTTTTCGCGACGGTGTCGGAATGGGCTCAAATTTGACAGGTTGATCGAAAACAAAAATCGCGTCGGGGACAACTTCGTCATTTTTCGCGACGGTGTCGGAATGGGCTAAAATTTGACAGGTTGATCGGAAACAAAAATCGCGCCGCGGGCAATTTCGCCATTTTTCGCGACGGCGTCGGAATGGGCTAAAATTTGACAGGTTGATCGAAAACAAAAATTGCGCCGGGGTCAATTTCCTCATTTTTCGCGACAGTGTCGGAATGGGCTAAAATTTGACAGGTTGATCGGAGACAAAAATCGCGCCAGGGGCAATTTCGACATTTTTCGCGACGGTGTCGAAATGGGCTGAAATTTGGCTGGTTGATCGGAAACAAAAATCGCGCCGGGGGCAATTTCGTCATTTTTCGCTACGGCGTCGGAATGGGCTGAAATTTGGCTGGTTGATTGGAAGCAAAAATCGCGCCAGGGGCAATTTAGTCATTTTTCGCGACGGAGTCGAAATGGGCTGAAATTTGACAGGTTGATCGGAAACAATAATCGTGCCAGGAGTAATTTCGTCATTTTTCGTGACGGTGTCGGAATGGGCTAAAATTTGACAGGTTGATTGGAAGCAAAAATCGCGCCAGGGTCAATTTCGTCATTTTTCGCGACGGTGTCGTAATGGGCTGAAATTTGGCTGGTTGATGGGAAGCAAAAATCGTGCAGGGGGCAATTTCGTCATTTTTCGCGATGGTGTCGGAATGGGCAAAAATTTGACAGGTCGATCGGAAACAAAAATCGCGCAAGAGGCAATTTCGTCATTTTTCGTGACGGTGTCGGAATGGGCTGAAATTTTGCGGGTTGACAGGAAACAAAAACCGCGCTGGGGGTAATTTCGAAATTTTTCGCGACGGTGTGGGAATGGACAGATATTTGGCCGGTTGACTGGAAGCAAAAATCGTGCAGGGGCAATTTCGTCATTTTTTGCGACAGTGTCGGAATGGGCTTAAATTTGACAAGTTGATCGGAAACAAAAATCGCGTAAGGGGCAATTTCGTCATTTTTCGCGACGGTGTCGGAAGGGGCTAAAATTTGACAGGTTGATCGGAAAAAAAATCGCGCCAGGGGCAATTTCGTCATTTTTTTGCGACGGTGTCGGAATGAGCTAAAATTTGACAGGTTGATCGGAAACAAAAACCGCCCCAGGGGCAATTTAGTCATTTTTACGCGACGGAGTCGGAATGGGCTAAATTTTGACAGGTTGATCGGAAACAAAAACCGGCCCAGGGGCAATTTAGTCATTTTTTCGCGACGGAGTCGAAATGGGCTCAAATTTGGCAGGTTGATCGAAAACAAAAATCGCGCCAGGGGCAATTTCGTCTTTTTTCGCGACGGTGTCGGAATGGGCTAAAATTCTGCAGGTTGATGGGAAACAAAAATTTCGTCGGGGGAAACTTCTTCATTTTTCGCGATGGTGTCGGAATAGGCTGAAATTTTACGGGTTGACTGGAAACAAAAATCGCGTCGGGGGCAATTTCTTAATTTTTCGCGACAGTGTCGGAATGGGCAGAAATTTGGCTGGTTGACTGGAAACAAAAAACGCGCCGGGGGCAATTTCGCCTATTTTCGCGACGGTGTCGGAATGGGCTAAAATTTGACAGGTTGATCGAAAACAAAAATCGTGCCAGGAGCAATTTCGTCATTTTTCGCGACGGTGTCGGAATAGGCTAAAATTTGACAGGTTGATCGGAAACAAAAATCGCCCCAGGGGCAATTCAGTCATTTTTTGCGACGGAGTCGAAATGGGCTCAAATTTGACAGGTTGATCGGCAACAAAAAGCGCGCCAGGGGCAATTTCTTCATTTTTCGCGACGATGTCGGAATGGGCTAAAATTCTGCAGGTTGATAGGAAACAAAAATTGCGCCAGGGTAAATTTCTTCATTTTTTGCGATGGTGTCGGAATGAATTGAAATTTGGCTAGTTGATTGGAAGCAAAAATCACGCCTGGGGCAATTTCGTCATTTTTTGCGACAGTGTCGGAATGTGCACTCAAATTTGACAGGTTGATCGGAACCAAAAAGCGCGCCAGGGGCAATTTCGTCATTTTTCGCGACAGTGTCGTAATGTGCGCTCAAATTTGATAGGTAGATCGGAAACGAAAAGCGAGCCAGTGGCAATTTCGTCATTTTTCACGACGATGTCGGAATGGGCTAAAATTCTGCAGGTTGATGGGAAACAAAAATTACGCCGGGGGAATTTCTTCATTTTTCGCGACGGTGTCAGAATGAGCTGAAATTTGGCTGGTTGATCGGAAACAAAAATCGCACCGGGGGCAATTTCGTCATTTTTAGCTCCGGTGTCGGAATGGGCTAAAATTTGACAGGTTGATCGAATACAAAAATCGCGTCGGGGGCAATTTCGTCATTTTTCGCAACAGTGTCAGAATGGCCTGAAATTTGGCGGTTGATTGGAAGCAAAAATCGCATCGGGGGCAATTTTGTCATTTTTCGCGACGGTGTCGGAATGGGCTAAAATTCTGCAGGTTGATGGGCAACAAAAATCGCGCCGGGGGAAACTTCCTCATTTTTCGCAATGGTGTCGGAATGGGCTGAAATTTTGTGGGTTGACTGGAAACAAAAATCGCGCCGGGGGCAATTTCGTCATTTTTCGCGACGGTGTCGGAATGGGCAGAAATTTGGCGGGTTGACTGGAAACAAAAATCACGCCGGGGGCAATTTTGCCTTTTTCGCGACGGTGTCAGAATGGGCTAAAATTTGACAGGTTGATCGGAAACAAAAATCGTGCCAGGAGCAATTTCATCATTTTTCGCGACGGTGTCGGAATTGTCTAAAATTTGACAGGTTGATCGGAAACAAAAACCGCCCCAGGGGCAATTCAGTCAATTTTTGCGACGGCGTCGAAATGGGCTCAAATTTGACAGGTTGATTGGCAACAAAAAGCGCGCCAGGGGCAATTTCGTCATTTTTCGCGATGATGTCGGAATGGGCTAAAATTCTGCAGGTTGATGGGAAACAAAAATTGCGCCAGGGGAAATTTCTTCATTTTTTGCGATGGTGTCGGAATGAATTGAAATTTGGCTAGTTGATTGGAAGCAAAAATCGCGCCTGGGGCAATTTCGTCATTTTTTGCGACAGAGTCGGAATGTGTGCTCAAATTTGACAGGTTGATCGGAAACAAAAAGCGCGCCAGGTGCAATTTCGTCATTTTTCGCGACAGTCTCGGAATGTGCGCTCAAATTTGACAGGTTGATAGGAAACAAAAAGCTCGCCAGTGGCAATTTCGTCATTTTTCACGACGGTGTCGGAATGGGCTAAAATTCTGCAGGTTGATGGGAAACAAAAATTACGCCGGGGGAATTTCTTCATTTTTCGCGACGGTGTCGGAATGGGCTGAAATTTTGCGGGTTGACAGGAAACAAAAACCGCGTCGGGGATAATTTTTCTCATTTTTCGTGACGGTGTCGGAATGGGCAGAAATTTGGCCGGTTGACTGGAAACAAAAATCGCGCCGGGGGCAATTTCGTATTTTTTCGTGACGGTGTCGGAATGGGCTAAAATTTGACAAGTTGATCGGAAACAAAAATCGCCCAAGGGGAAATTTAGTCATTTTTCGCGATGGTGTCGAAATGGGCTCAAATTTGACAGGTTGATCGGAAACAAAAATCGTGCCGAGGACAATTTCGTCATTTTTCGCGACGGTGTCGAAATGGGCTAAAATTTGACTGGTTGATCGGAAACAAAAATCGCTCCGGGGGCAATTTCGTCAATTTTAGCTCCGGTGTCGGAATAGGCTAAAATTTGATAGGTTGATCGAATACAAAAATCGCGCCGGGGGCAATTTCGTCATTTTTCGCAACAGTGTCGGAATGGCCTGAAATTTGGCTGTTGATTGGAAGCAAAAATCGCGCCGGCGGCAATTTTGTCATTTTTCACGACGGTGTCGGAATGGGCTAATATTTGACAGGTTGATCGGAAAAAAACCGCGCCTAGGGCAATTTCGTTATTTTTCGCGGCGGTGTCGGAATGTATGCTTAAATTTGACAGGTTGATTGGAAACAAAAAGCGCGCCAGGGGCAATTTCGTCATTTTTCGCGACTGTGTCGGATTGGGCTAAAATTCTGCAGGTTGATGGGAAACGAAAATTGTGCCGGCTGAAATTTTTTTATTTTTCGCGATGGTGTCGGTATGGGCTGAAATTTTGCGGGTTGACTGGAAATAAAAACCGCCCCAGGGGCAATTTAGTGATTTTTCGCGACGGAGTCGGAATGGGCTCAAATTTGACAGGTTGATCGGAAACAAAAATCGCGCCGGGGGCAATTTCGTCATTTTTCGCGACGGTGTCGGAATGGGTAGAAATTTGGTTGGTTGACTGGAAAAAAAACGGGCCGGGGGCAATTCCGCCTTTTTTCGCGACGGTGTTGGAATGGGCTAAAATTTGACAGGTTGATCGGAAACAAAAATCGTGCTAGGAGCAATTTCGTCATTTTTCACGTCGGAGTCGGAATGGGCTAAAATTTGACAGGTTGATCGGAAACAAAAATCGCGCCAGGCGCAATTTCGTCATTTTTCGCGACGGTGTCAGAATGGGAAATTTGATAGGTTGATCGGGAAAAAAACCACGCCTAGGGCAATTTCGTCATTTTTCGCTGCGGTGTCAGAAAGTATGCTTAAATTTGACAGGTTGATCGGAAACAAAAGCGCGCCAGGGGCAATTTCGTCATTTTTCGCGACTGTGTCGGATTGGGCTAAAATTCTGCAGGTTGATGGGAAACAAAAATTGCGCCGGGTGAAATTTGTTTATTTTTCACGATGGTGTCGGTATGGGCTGAAATTTTGCGGGTTGACTGGAAACAAAAACTGCCCCAGAGGCAATTTAGTGATTTTTCGCGACGAAGTCGGAATGGGCTCAAATTTGACAGGTTGATCGGAAACAAAAATCACGCCAGGGTCAATTTCGTCATTTTTTGCGACGGTGTCGGAATGGGCTAAAATTTGACTGGTTGATCGGAAACAAAAATCGCTCCGCGTGCAATTTCATCCTTTTTAGCTCCGGTGTCGGAATGAGCTAAAATTTGACAGGTTGATCGAATACAAAAATCGCGTCGGGGGCAATTTCGTCATTTTTCGCAACAGTGTCGGAATGGCCTGAAATTTGGCGGTTGATTGGAAGCAAAAATCGCATTGGGGGCAATTTCGTCATTTTTCCTGACGGTGTCGGAATGGGCTAAAATTCTGCAGGTTGATGGGCAACAAAAATCGCGCCGGGGGAAACTTCTTCATTTTTCGTGACGGTGTCGGAATGGGCTGAAATTTTGCGGGTTGACAGGAAACAAAAACCGCGCTGGGGGTAATTTCGAAATTTTTCGCGACGGTGTGGGAATGGACAGATATTTGGCCGGTTGACTGGAAGCAAAAATCGTGCAGGGGCAATTTCGTCAATTTTCGCAACAGTGTCGGAATGGGCAGAAATTTGGCTGGTTGACTGGAAACAAAAATCGCGCCAGGGGCAATTTCGCCTTTTTCGCGACGGTGTTAGAATGGGCTAAAATTTGACAGGTTGATCGGAAACAAAAATCGTGCCAGGTGCAATTTCATCATTTTTCGCGACGGTGTCAGAATTGGCTAAAATTTGACAGGTTGATCGGAAACAAAAATCGCCCCAGGGGCAATTCAGTCATTTTTTGCGACGGAATCGAAATGGGCTCAAATTTGACAGGTTGATCGGCAACAAAAAGCGCGCTAGCGGCAATTTCGTCATTTTTCGCGATGATGTCGGAATGGGCTAAAATTCTGCAGGTTGATGGGAAACAAAAATTGCGCCAGGGGAAATTTCTTCATTTTTTGCGATGGTGTCGGAATGAATTGAAATTTGGCTAGTTGATTGGAAGCAAAAATCGCGCCTGGGGTAATTTCGTCATTTTTTGCGACAGTGTCGAAATGTGTGCTCAAATTTGACAGGTTGATCGAAACAAAAAGCGCGCCAGGGGCAATTTCGTCTTTTTTCGCGACGGTGTCGAAATGGGCTAAAATTTGACTGGTTGATCGGAAACAAAAATAGCTCCGGGGGTAATTTCGTCATTTTTAGCTCCGGTGTCGGAATGGGCTAAAATTTGACAGGTTGATCGAATACAAAAATCGCGTCGGGGGCAATTTCGTCATTTTTCGTAACAGTGTCGGAATGGCCTGAAATTTGGCGGTTGATTGGAAGCAAAAATCGCATCGGGGGCAATTTCGTCGTTTTTCGCGACGGTGTCGAAATGGGCTAAAATGCTGCAGGTTGATGGTCAACAAAAATCGCGCCGGGGGAAACTTCTTCATTTTTCGCGATGGTGTCGGAATGGGCTGAAATTTTGCGGGTTGACTGGAAACAAAAATCGCGCCGGGGCAATTTCGTCATTTTTCGCGACGGTGTCGGAATGGGTAGAAAGTTGGCTGGTTGACTGGAAACAAAAATCGCGCCGGGGGCAATTTCGCCTTTTTCGCGACAGTGTCAGAATGGGCTAAAATTTGACAGGTTGATCGGAAACAAAAATCGTGGCAGGAGCAATTCCATCATTTTTCGCGACGGTGTCGGAATTGGCTAAAATTTGACAGGTTGATCGGAAACATAAACCGCCCCAGGGGCTATTCAGTCATTTTTTGCGACGGAGTCGAAATGGGCTCAAATTTGACAGGTTGATCGGCAACAAAAAGCGCGCCAGGGGCAATTTCGTCATTTTTCGCGACGATGTCGGAATGGGCTAAAATTCTGCAGGTTGATGGGAAACGAAAATTGCGCCAGGGGAAATTTCTTCATTTTTTGCGATGGTGTCGGAATGAATTGAAATTTGGCTAGTTGACTGGAAGCAAAAATCGCGCCTGGGGCAATTTCGTCATTTTTTGCGACAGTGTCGGAATTTGTGCTCAAATTTGACAGGTTGATCGGAAACAAAAAGCGCGCCAGGGTCAATTTCATCATTTTTCACGACAGTGTCGGAATGTACGCTCAAATTTGACAGGTTGATCGGAAACAAAAAGCACGCCAGTGGCAATTTCGTCATTTTTCACGACGGTGTCGGAATGGGCTAAAATTCTGCAGGTTGATGGGAAACAAAAATTACGCCGGGGGAATTTCTTCATTTTTCGCGACGGTGTCGGAATGGGCTGAAATTTTGCGGGTTGACAGGAAACAAAAACCGCGTCGGGGACAATTTCGTCATTTTTCGCGACGGTGTCGGAATGGGCAGAAATTTGGCCGGTTGACTGGAAACAAAAATCGCGCCGGGGGCAATTTCGTCTTTTTTCGTGACGGTGTCGGAATGGTCTAAAATTTGACAAGTTGATCGGAAACAAAAATCGCCCTAGGGGAAATTTAGTCATTTTTCGCGATGGAGTCGAAATGGGCTCAAATTTGACAGGTTGATCGGAAACAAAAATCGTGCCGGGGACAATTTCGTCATTTTTCGCGACGGTGTCGAAATGGGCTAAAATTTGACTGGTTGATCGGAAAAAAAATCACTCCGGGGGCAATTTCGTCATTTTTAGCTCCGGTGTCGGAATGGGCTAAAATTTGACAGGTTGATCGAATAAAAAAATCGCGCCGTGGGCAATTTCGTCATTTTTTGCAACAGTGTCGGAATGGCCTGAAATTTGGCAGTTGATTGGAAGCAAAAATCGCACCGGGGGCAATTTCGTCATTTTTCGCGACGATGTCAGAATGGGCTAAAATTCTGCAGGTTGATGGGTAACAAAAATCGCGCCGGGGGAAACTTCTTCATTTTTCGCGATGGTGTCGGAATGGGCTGAAATTATGCGGGTTGACTGGAAACAAAAATCGCGTCGGGGGCTATTTTGTCATTTTTCGCGACGGTGTCGGAATGGGCGGAAATTTGGCTTGTTGACTGGAAACAAAAATCGCGCCGGGGGCAATTTCGCCTTTTTTCGCGACGGTGTCGGAATGGGCTAAAATTTGAGAAGTTGATCGGAAACAAAAATCGTGCCAGGAGCAATTTCATCATTTTTCGCGACGGTGTCGGAATTGGCTTAAATTTGACAGATTGATCGGAAACAAAAACCGCGCCAGGGGCAATTTCGTTATTTTTCACGACGGTGTCGAAATGGGAAATTGGACAGGTTGATCGGAAAAGAAAACCGCGCCTGGGGCGATTTCGTCATTTTTCGCGACGGTGTCGGAATGTGTGCTTAAATTTGACAGGTTGATCGGAAACAAAAAGCGCGCCAGGGGCAATTTCATTATTTTTCGCGACGGTGTCGGAATGGAATAAAATTCTGCAGGTTGATGGGAAACAAAAATTGCGCCGGGGAAAATTTCTTCATTTTTCGCGATGGTGTCGGAATGGGCTGAAATTTCGCGGGTTGACTGGAAACAAAAACCGCGCCGGGGGCAATTTCGTCATTTTTCGCGACGGTGTCGGAATGGGCAGAAATTTGGCAGGTTGACTGAAAAAAAATCGCGCCGGGGGCAATTTCGCCTTTTTTCGCGACTGTGTCGGAATGGGCTAAAATTAGACAGGTTGATCGGAAACAAAAATCGTGCCAGGAGCAATTTCGTCATTTTTCGCGACGATGTCGAAATGGGCTTAAATTTGACTGGTTGATCGGAAAGAATAATCGTGTCGGTGGTAATTTCGTCATTTTTCGCGACGATGTCGGAATGAGCTAAAATTTGATAGGTTGATCGAAAAAAAATCACGCCGGGGGTAATTTCGTCATTTTTCGCAACGGTGTCGGAATGGCCTGAAATTTGGCTGGTTGATTGGAAGCAAAAATCGCGCCGGCGGCAATTTTGTCATTTTTCGCGACGGTGTCGGAATGGGCTAATATTTGATAGGTTGATCGGAAAAAAAACCGCGCCTAGGGCAATTTCGTTATTTTTCGCGGCGGTGTCGGAATGTATGCTTAAATTTGACAGGTTGATTGGAAACAAAAAGCGCGCCAGGGGCAATTTCGTCATTTTTCGCGACTGTGTCGGATTGGGCTAAAATTCTGCAGGTTGATGGGAAACAAAAATTGCGCCGGCTGAAATTTTTTTATTTTTCGCGATGGTGTCGGTATGGGCTGAAATTTTGCGGGTTGACTGGAAACAAAAATCGCCCCAGGGGCAATTTAGTGATTTTTCGCGACGGAGTCGGAATGGTCTCAAATTTGACAAGTTGATCGGAAACAAAAACCGCGCCGGGTTTCGTCATTTTTCGCGACGGTGTCGGAATGGGTAGAAATTTGGCTGGTTGACTGGAAAAAAAATCGCGCCGGGGGCAATTTCGCCTTTTTTCGCGACGGTGTCGGAATGGGCTAAAATTTGACAGGTTGATCGGAAACAAAAATCGTGCCAGGAGCAATTTCGTCATTTTTCACGACGGTGTCGGAATGGGCTAAAATTTGACAGGTTGATCGGAAACAAAAATCGTGCCAGGAGCAATTTCGTCATTTTTCACGACGGTGTCGGAATGGGCTAAAATTTGACAGGTTGATCAGAAACAAAAATCGCGCCAGGAGCAATTTCGTCATTTTTCGCGCCGGTGTCAGAATGGGAAATTTGACAGGTTGATCGGAAAAAAAACCGCGCCTAGGGTAATTTCGTCATTTTTCGCTGCGGTGTCGGAATGTATGCTTAAATTTGACAGGTTGATTGGAAACAAAAAGCGTGCCAGGGGCAATTTCGTCATTTTTCGCGACTGTGTCGGATTGGGCTAAAATTCTGCAGGTTGATGGGAAACAAAAATTGCGCTAGCTGAAATTTTTTTATTTTTCGCGATGGTGTCGGTATGGGCTGAAATTTTGCGGGTTGACTGGAAACAAAAATCGCCCCAGGGGCAATTTAGTGCTTTTTCGCGACGGAGTCGGAATGGGCTCAAATTTGACAAGTTGATTGGAAACAAAAACCGCGCCGGGGGCAATTTCGTCATTTTTCGCGACGGTGTCGGAATGGGTAGAAATTTGGCTGGTTGACTGGAAAGAAAATCGCCCCGGGAGCAATTTCGCCTTTTTTCGCGACGGTGTCGGAATGGGCTAAAATTTGACAGGTTGATCGGAAACAAAAATCGTGCCAGGAGCAATTTCGTCATTTTTCGCGACGGTGTCGGAATGGGCTAAAATTTGACAGGTTGATCGGAAACAAAAATCGCGCCATGCGCAATTTCGTCATTTTTCGCGATGGTGTCAGAATGGGAAATTTGACAGGTTGATCGGAAAAAAAACCGCGCCTAGGGTAATTTCGTCATTTTTCGCTGCGGTGTCGGAATTTATGCTTAAATTTGACAGGTTGATTGGAAACAAAAAGCGTGCCAGGGGCAATTTCGTCATTTTTCGCGACTGTGTCGTATTGGGCTAAAATTCTGCAGGTTGATGGGAAACAAAAATTGCGCCGGGTGAAATTTCATTATTTTTCGCGATGGTGTCGGTATGGGCTGAAATTTTGCGGGTTGACTAGAAACAAAAACTGCCCCAAGGGCAATTCAGTGATTTTTCGCGACGGAGTCGGAATGGGCTCAAATTTGACAGGTTGATCGAAAACAAAAATCGGGCCAGGTTCAATTTCGTCATTTTTTGCGACGGTGTCGTAATGGGCTGAAATTTGGCTGGTTGATGGGAAGCAAAAATCGTGCCAGGGGGCAATTTCGTCATTTTTCGCGACGGTGTCGGAATGGGCTAAAATTTGGCTGGTTGATCGGAAACAAAAATCGCGCCGGGGCAATTTCGTCAATTTTCGCGACGGTGTCGAAATGGGCTAAAATTTGCCTGGTTGATCGGAAACAAAAATCGCTCCGGGTGTAATTTCGTCATTTTTAGCTCCAGTGTCAGAATGGGATAAAATTTGACAGGTTGATCGAATTCAAAAATCGCGCCGGGGGCAATTTCGTCATTTTTCGCAACAGTGTCGGAATGGCCTGAAATTTGGCGGTTGATTGGAAGCAAAAATCGCACCGGGGGCAATTTCGTCATTTTTCGCGACGGTGTCGGAATGGGCTAATATTCTGCAGGTTGATGGGTAACAAAAATCGCGCCGAGGTAAACGTCTTCATTTTTCGCGATGGTGTCGGAAAGGGCTGAAATTTTGCGGGTTGACTGGAAACAAAAATCGCGCCGGGGGCAATTTCGTCATTTTTCGCGACGGTGTCGGAATGGGCAGGAATTTGGCTTGTTGATTGGAAACAAAAATCGCGCCGGGGGCAATTTCGCCTTTTTTCGCGACGGTGTCGGAATGGGCTAAAATTTGACAAGTTGATCGAAAACAAAAATTGTGCCAGGAGCAATTTCATCATTTTTCGCGACGGCGTCGGAATTGGCTAAAATTTGACAGGTTGATCGGAAACAAAAACCGCGCCAGGGGCAATTTCGCCATTTTTCGCGACGGTGTCGGAATGGGAAATTGGACAGGTTGATCGGAAAAGAAAACCGCGCCTGGGGCAATTTCGTCATTTTTCGCGATGGTGTCGGAATGGGCTGAAATTTTGCGGGTTGACAGGAAACAAAAATCGCGCCTGGGGCAATTTCGTCATTTTTCGCGACGGTTTCGGAATGGGCAGAAATTTGGCTGGTTGACTGGAAACAAAAATCGCACTGGGAGCAATTTCGCCTTTTTTCGCGACGGTGTCGGAATGGGCTAAAATTTGACAGGTTGATCGGAAACAAAAATCGCGCCAAGGGCAATTTCGTCATTTTTCGCGACGGTGTCAGAATGGGCTGAAATTTGGCTGGTTGATCGGAAACAAAAATCGCGCCGGGGGCAATTTCGTCATTTTTGGCGACGTTGTCGAAATGGGCTAAAATTTGACTGGTTGATCGGAAACAAAAATCGCTCCGGGGGCAATTTCGTCATTTTTAGCTCCGGTGTCAGAATGGGCTAAAATTTGACAGGCTGATCGGAAACAAAAATCGCGCCAAGGGCAATTTCGTCATTTTTCGCGACGATGTCAGAATGGGCTAAAATTTGACCGGTTGATCGAATACAAAAATCGCGCCGGGGGCAATTTCCTCATTTTTCGCAACAGTGTCAGAATGGCCTGAAATTTGGCCGTTGATTGGAAGCAAAAAGCGCACCGGGGGCAATTTCGTCATTTTTCGCGACGGTGTCGGAATGGGCTAAAATTCTGCAGGTTGATGGGTAACAAAAATCGCGCCGGGGGAAATTTCGTCATTTTTCGCGACGGTGTCGGAATGGGCTAAAATTCTGCAGGTTGATGGGTAACAAAAATCGCGCCGGGGGAAACTTCTTCATTTTTCGCGATGGTGTTGGAAAGGGCTGAAATTTTGCGGGTTGACTGGAAACAAAAATCACGCCGGGGGCAATTTCGTCATTTTTCGCGACGGTGTCGGAATGGGCAGAAATTTGGCTGGTTGACTGGAAACAAAAACCGTGCCGGGGGCAATTTCGCCTCTTTTCGCGACGGTGTCGGAATGGGCTAAAATTTGACAGGTTAATCGAAAACAAAAATCGTGCCAGGTGCAATTTCATCATTTTTCGCGACGATGTCGGAATTGGCTAAAATTTGACAGGTTGATCGGAAACAAAAACCGCGCCAGGGGAAATTTCGTCATTTTTCACGACGGTGTCGGAATGGGCTCAAATTTGACAGGTTGATATGAAAAGAAAACCGGGCCTGGGGCAATTTCGTCATTTTTTGCGACGGTGTCGTAATGGGCTGAAATTTGGTTGGTTGATGGGAAGCAAAAATCTCGCCTGGGGCAATTTCGTCATTTTTCGCGACGGTGTCGGAATGGGCAGAAATTTGGCTTGTTGATTGGAAACAAAAATCGCGCCGGGGGCAATTTCGCCTTTTTTCGCGACGGTGTCGGAATGGGCTAAAATTTGACAAGTTGATCGAAAACAAAAATTGTGCCAGGAGCAATTTCATCATTTTTCGCGACGGTGTCGGAATTGGCTAAAATTTGACAGGTTGGTCGGAAACAAAAATCGCGCCAGGGGCAATTTCGCCATTTTTCGCGACGGTGTCGAAATGGGAAATTGGACAGGTTGATCGGAAAAGAAAACCGCACCTGGGGCAATTTCGTCATTTTTCGTGACGGTGTCAGAATGTGTGCTTAAATTTGACAGGTTGATCGGAAACAAAAAGCGCGCCAGGGGCAATTTCGTTATTTTTCGCGACGGTGTCGGAATGGGATAAAATTCTGCAGGTTGATGGGAAACAAAAATTGCGCCGGGGAAAATTTCTTCATTTTTCGCGATGGTGTCGGAATGGGCTGAAATTTTGCAGGTTGACTGGAAACAAAAATCGCGCCGGGGGCAATTTCGTCATTTTTCGCGACGGTTTCGGAATGGGCAGAAATTTGGCTGGTTGACTGGAAACAAAAATCGTACCGTGGGCAATATCGCCTTTTTTCGCGACGATGTCTGAATGGGCTAAAATTTGACAGGTGGATCGGAAACAAAAATCGCGCCAAGGGCAATTTCGTCATTTTTCGCGACGGTGTCAGAATGGGCTGAAATTTGGCTGGTTTATCGGAAACAAAAATAGCGTCGGGGGCAATTTCGTCATTTTTCGCGACGTTGTGGAAATGGGCAAAAATTTGACTGGTTGATCGGAAACAAAAATCGCTCCGGGGGCAATTTCGTCATTTTTAGCTCCGGTGTCAGAATGGGCTAAAATTTGACCGGTTGATCGAATACAAAAATCGCGCCGGGGGCAATTTCTTCATTTTTCGCAACAGTATCGGAATGGCCTGAAATTTGGCGGTTGATTGGAAGCAAAACTCGCACCGGGGGCAATTTCGTCATTTTTCGCAACGGTGTCGGAATGGGCTAAAATTCTGCAGGTTGATGGGTAACAAAAATCGCGCCGGGGGAAACTCCTTCATTTTTCGCGATTGTGTCGGAAAGGGCTGAAATTTTGCGGGTTCACTAGAAACAAAAATCGCGCCGGGGGCAATTTCGTCATTTTTCGCGACTGTGTCGGAATAGGCAGAAATTTGGCTGGTTGACTGGAAACAAAAACCGCGCCGGGGCCAATTTCGCCTCTTTTCGCGACGGTGTCGGAATGGGCTAAAATTTGACAGGTTAATCGAAAACAAAAATCGTGCCAGGTGCAATTTCATCATTTTTCGTGACGATGTCGGAATTGGCTAAAATTTGACTGGTTGATCGGAAACAAAAACCGCGCCAGGGGAAATTTCGTCATTTTTCACGACGGTGTCGGAATGGGAAATTGGACAGGTTGATCTGAAAAGAAAACCGCGCCTGGGGCAATTTCGTCATTTTTCGCGAAGGTGTTGTAATGGGCTGAAATTTGGCTGGTTGATGGGAAGCAAAAATCTCGCCTGGGGCAATTTCGTCATTTTTCGCGACGGTGTCGGAATGGGCAGAAATTTGGCTTGTTGATTGGAAAGAAAAATCGCGCCGGGGGCAATTTCGCCTTTTTTCGCGACGGTGTCGGAATGGGCTAAAATTTGACAAGTTGATCGAAAACAAAAATTGTGCCAGGAGCAATTTCATCATTTTTCGCGACGGTGTCGGAATTGGCTAAAATTTGACAGGTTGGTCGGAAACAAAAACCGCCCCAGGGGCAATTTCGCCATTTTTCGCGACGGTGTCGGAATGGGAAATTGGACAGGTTGATCGGAAAAGAAAACCGTGCCTGGGGCAATTTCGTCATTTTTCGCGACGGTGTCGGAATGTGTGCTTAAATTTGACAGGTTGATCAGAAACAAAAAGCGCGTCAGGGGCAATTTCGTTATTTTTCGCGACGGTGTCGGAATGGGATAAAATTCTGCAGGTTGATGGGAAACAAAAATTGCGCCGGGGAAAATTTCTTCATTTTTCGCGATGGTGTCGGAATGGGCTGAAATTTTGCAGGTTGACTGGAAACAAAAACCGCGCCGGGGGCAATTTCGTCATTTTTCGCGACGGTTTCGGAATGGGCAGAAATTTGGCTGGTTGACTGGAAACAAAAATCGCACCGGGGGCAATATCGTCTTTTTTCGCGACGGTGTCTGAATGGGCTAAAATTTGACAGGTGGATCGGAAACAAAAATCGCGCGAAGGGCAATTTCGTCATTTTTCGCGACGGTGTCAGAATGGGCTGAAATTTGGCTGGTTGATCGAAAACAAAAATCGCGCCAAGGGCAATTTCGTCATTTTTCGCGACGTTGTTGAAATGGGCTAAAATTTGACTGGTTGATCGAAAACAAAAATCGCTCCGGGGGCAATTTCGTCATTTTTAGCTCCGGTGTCAGAATGGGCTAAAATTTGACCGGTTGATCGAATACAAAAATCGCGCCGGGGGCAATTTCTTCATTTTTCGCAACAGTATCGAAATGGCCTGAAATTTGGCGGTTGATTGGAAGCAAAAATCGCACCAGGGGCAATTTCGTCATTTTTCGCAACGGTGTCGGAATGGGCTAAAATTCTGCAGGTTGATGGGTAACAAAAATTATGCCGGGGGAAACTCCTTCATTTTTCGCGATTGTGTCGGAAAGGGCTGAATTTTTGCGGGTTCACTAGAAACAAAAATCGCGCCGGGGCCAATTTCGTCATTTTTCGCGACTGTGTCGGAATAGGCAGAAATTTGGCTGGTTGACTGGAAACAAAAACCGTGCCGGGGCCAATTTCGCCTCTTTTCGCGACGGTGTCGAAATGGGCTAAAATTTGACAGGTTAATCGAAAACAAAAACCGTGCCAGGTGCAATTTCATCATTTTTCGCGACGATGTTGGAATTGGCTAAAATTTGACAGGTTGATCGGAAACAAAAACCGCGCCAGGGGAAATTTCGTCATTTTTCACGACGGTGTCGGAATGGGAAATTGGACAGGTTGATCTGAAAAGAAAACCGCGCCTGGGGCAATTTCGTCATTTTTCGCGAAGGTGTCGGAATGGGCTCAAATTTGATAGGTTGATCGGAAACAAAAATCGCGCCAGGGTCAATTTCGTCATTTTTTGCGACGGTGTCGTAATGGGCTGAAATTTGGCTGGTTGATGGGAAGCAAAAATCGAACCGGGGGCAGTTTCGTCATTTTTCGCGACGGGGTCGGACTGGGCAGAAATTTGGCTAGTTGACTGGAAACAAAAATCGCGTCGGGGGCGATTTCGCCTTTTTTCGCGACGGTGTCGGAATGGGATAAAATTTGACAGGTTGATCGGAAACAGAAATCGCGCCAAGGGCTATTTCGTCATTTTTCGCGACGGTGTCGGAATGGGCTGAAATTTGGCTGGTTGATCGGAAACAAAAATCGCGCCGGGGCAATTTCGTCAATTTTCGCGACGGTGTCGAAATGGGCTAAAATTTGACTGGTTGATCGGAAACAAAAATCGCTCCGGGTGGAATTTCGTCATTTTTGGCTCTGGTGTCAGAATGGGATAAAATATGACCGGTTGATCGAATACAACAATCGCGCCGGGGGCAATTTCTTCATTTTTCGCAACAGTGTCGGGATGGCCTGAAATTTGGCGGTTGATTGGAAGCAAAAATCGCACCGGGGGCAATTTCGTCATTTTTCGCGACGGTGTCGGTATGGGCTAAAATTCTGCAGGTTGATGGGTAACAAAAATCGCCCCGGGGGAAACTTCTTCATTTTTCGCGATGGTGTCGGAAAGGGCTGAAATTTTGCGGGTTGACTGGAAACAAAAATCACGCCGGGGGCAATTTCGTCATTTTTCGCGACGGTGTCGGAATGGGCAGAAATTTGGCTAGTTGACTGGAAACAAAAATCGCGCCGGGGGCAATTTCGCCTCTTTTCGCGACGGTGTCGGAATGGGCTAAAATTTGACAGGTTAATCGGAAACAAAAATCGTGCCAGGAGCAATTTCATCATTTTTCGCGACGATGTCGGAATTGGCTAAAATTTGACAGGTTAATCGGAAACAAAAATCGTGCCAGGAGCAATTTCATCATTTTTCGCGACGATGTCAGAATTGACTAAAATTTGACAGGTTGATCGGAAACAAAAATCGCGCCAGGGGCAATTTCGTCATTTTTCGCGACGGTGTCGAAATGGGCTCAAATTTGACAGTTTGATCGGAAACAAAAATCGCGCCGGGGACAATTTCGTCAATTTTCGCGTCGGTGTCGGAATGGGCTCAAATTTGACTGATTGATCGGAAACAAAAATCGCGCCGGGGACAATTTCGTCAATTTTCGCGTCGGTGTCGGAATGGGCTCAAATTTGACTGATTGATCGGAAACAAAAATCGCGCCGGGGACAATTTCGTCAATTTTCGCGTCGGTGTCGGAATGGGCTCAAATTTGACTGATTGATCGGAAACAAAAATCGCGCCGGGGACAATTTCGTCAATTTTCGCGTCGGTGTCGGAATGGGCTCAAATTTGACTGATTGATCGGAAACAAAAATCGCGCCGGGGACAATTTCGTCAATTTTCGCGTCGGTGTCGGAATGGGCTCAAATTTGACTGATTGATCGGAAACAAAAATCGCGCCGGGGGCAATTTCGTCAATTTTCGCGACGGTGTCGAAATGGACTAAATTTTGACTGGTTGATCGGAAACAAAAATCGCTCCGCCGGTGTCAGAATGGGCTTAAATTTGATCGGTTGATCGAATACAAAAATCGCGTCGGGGACAATTTCCTCATTTTTCGAAACAGTGTCGGAATGGCCTGAAATTTGGCGGTTGATTGGAAGCAAAAATCGCACCGTGGGCAATTTCGTCATTTTTCTCGACGGCGTCGGAATGGGCTAAAATTCTGCAGGTTGATGGGTAACAAAAATCGCGCGCGGGGGAAACTACTTCATTTTTCGCGATGGTGTCGGAAAGGGCTGAAATTTTGCGGGTTGACTGGAAACAAAAATCGCGCCGGGGACAATTTCGTCATTTTTCGCGACGGTGTCGGAATGGGCAGAAATTTGGCTGGTTGACTGGAAACAAAAATCGAGCCGGGGGCAATTTCGCCTTTTTTCGCGACGGTGTCGGAATGGGCTAAAATTTGACAGGTTAATCGGAAACAAAAATCGTGCCAGGAGCAATTTCGTCATTTTTCGCGACGGTGTCGGAATCGGCTAAAATTTGACTGATTGATCGGAAACAAAAATCGCGCCGGGGCAATTTCGTCATTTTTCGCGACGGTGTCGGAATGGGAAATTGGACAGGTTGATCTGAAAAGGAAACCGCGCCTGGGGCAATCTCGTCATTTTTCGCGAGGTGTCGGAATGGGCTCAAATTTGACAGGTTGATCGGAAACAAAAATCGCGCCAGGGTCAATTTTGTCATTTTTTGCGACGGTGTCGTAATGGGCTGAAATTTGGCTGGTTGATGGGAATCAAAAATCGTGCCGGGGGCAATTTCGTCATTTTTCGCGACGGTGTCGGAATGGGCTGAAATTTGGCTGGTTGATCGGAAACAAAAATCGCGCCGGGGGCAATTTCGTCATTTTTCGCGACGGTGTCGGAATGGGCTGAAATTTGGCTGGTTGATCGGAAACAAAAATCGCGCCGGGGGCAATTTCGTCATTTTTCGCGACGGTGTCGGAATGGGCTGAAATTTGGCTGGTTGATCGGAAACAAAAATCGCGCCGGGGGCAATTTCGTCAATTTTCGCGACGGTGTCGAAATGGACTAAATTTTGACTGGTTGATCGGAAACAAAAATCGCTCCGCCGGTGTCAGAATGGGCTAAAATTTGATCGGTTGATCGAATACAAAAATCGCGTCGGGGACAATTTCCTCATTTTCGAAACAGTGTCGGAATGGCCTGAAATTTGGCGGTTGACTGGAAGCAAAAATCGCACCGGGGGCAATTTCGTCATTTTTCGCGACGGCGTCGGAATGGGCTAAAATTCTGCAGGTTGATGGGTAACAAAAATCGCGCGCGGGGGAAACTACTTCATTTTTCGCGATGGTGTCGGAAAGGGCTGAAATTTTGCGGGTTGAATGGAAACAAAAATCGCGCCGGGGACAATTTCGTCATTTTTCGCGACGGTGTCGGAATGGATAGAAATTTGGCTGGTTGACTGGAAACAAAAATCGCGCCGGGGGCAATTTCGCCTTTTTTCGCGACGGTGTCGGAATGGGCTAAAATTTGACAGGTTAATCGGAAACAAAAATCGTGCCAGGAGCAATTTCATCATTTTTCGCGACGATGTCGGAATTGGCTAAAATTTGACAGGTTGATCGGAAACAAATTCGCGCAGGGGCAATTTCGTCATTTTTCACGACGGTGTCGGAATGGGAAATTGGACAGGTTGATCTGAAAAGGAAACCGCGCCTGGGGCAATTTCGTCATTTTTCGCGACGGTGTCTGAATGGGCTCAAATTTGACAGGTTGATCGGAACAAAAATCGCGCCAGGGTCAATCTCGTCATTTTTTGCGACGGTGTCGTAATGGGCTGAAATTTAGCTGGTTGATGGGACTCAAAAATCGTGCCGGGGGCAATTTCGTCATTTTTCGCGACGGTGTCGGAATGGGCTGAAATTTGGCTGGTAGATCGGCAACAAAAATCGCGCCGGGGGCAATTTCGTCTATTTTCGCGACGGTGTCAAAATGGGCTAAAATTTGACAGGTTGATCGGAAACAAAAATCGCTCCGCCGGTGTCAGAATGTGCTAAAATTTGACCGGTTGATCGAATACAGAAATCGCGTCGGGGACAATTTCCTCATTTTTCGCAACAGTATCGGAATGGCCTGAAATTTGGCGGTTGATTGGAAGCAAAAATCGCACCGGGGGCAATTTCGTCATTTTTCGCGACGGTGTCGGAATGGGCTAAAATTCTGCATGTTGATGGGTAACAAAAATCGTGCCGGGGGAAACTTCTTCATTTTTCGCGATGGTGTCGGAAAGGGCTGAAATTTTGCGGGTTGACTGGAAACAAAAATCGCGCCGGGGGCAATTCGTCATTTTTCGTGACGATGTCGGAATGGGCAGAAATTTGGCTGGTTGACTGGAAACAAAAATCGCACCGGGGGTAATTTCGCCTTTTTGGGCTAAAATTTGACAGGTTAATCGGAACAAAAATCGTGCCAGGGGCAATTTCATCATTTTTCGCGACGATGTCGGAATTGGCTAAAATTTGACAGGTTGATCGGAAACAAAAATCGCGCAAGGGGCATTTTCGTCATTTTTCGCGACGGTGTCGGAATGGGAAATTGGACAGGTTGATCTGAAAAGGAAACCGCGCCTGGGGCAATTTCATCATTTTTCGCGACGGTGTCGGAATGGGCTCAAATTTGACAGGTTGATCGGAAACAAAAATCGCGCCAGGGTCAATTTCGTCATTTTTTGCGACGGTGTCGTAATGGGCTGAAATTTGGCTGGTTGATGGGAAGCAAAAATCGTGCCGGGGGCAATTTCGTCATTTTTCGCGACGGTGTCGGAATGGGCCGAAATTTTGCTGGTTGACTGGAAACAAAAATCGCACCGGGGGCGATTTCGCCTTTTTTCGCGACGATGTCGGAATGGGCTAAAATTCGGCGGGTTGATGGGTAACAAAAATCGCGCCGGGGGAAACTTCTTCATTATTCGTGATGGTGTCGAAAAGGGCTGAAATTTTGCGGGTTGACTGGAAACAAAAATCGCGCCGGGGGCAATTTCGTCATTTTTCGCGACGTTGTCGTAATGGGAAATTGGACAGGTTGATCTGAAAAGGAAACCGCGCCTGGGGCAATTTCATCATTTTTCGCGACGGTGTCGGAATGGGCTCAAATTTGACAGGTTGATCGGAAACAAAAATCGCGCCAGGGTCAATTTCGTCATTTTTTGCGACGGTGTCGAAATGGGCTGAAATTTGGCTGGTTGATGGGAAGCAAAAATCGTGCCGGGGGCAATTTCGTCATTTTTCGCGACGGTGTCGGAATGGGCAGAAATTTTGCTTGTTGACTGGAAACAAAAATCGCGCCGGGGGCAATTTCGCCTTTTTTCGCGACGGTGTCGGAATGGGCTAAAATTCTGTAGGTTGATGGGTAACAAAAATCGCGCCGGGGGAAACTTCTTCATTTTTCGCGATGGTGTCGGAAAGGGCTGAAATTTTGCGGGTTGACTGGAAACAAAAATCGCGCCGGGGCCAATTTCGTCATTTTTCGCGACGTTGTCGTAATGGGAAATTGGACAGGTTGATCTGAAAAGGAAACCGCTCCTGGGGCAATTTCGTCATTTTTCACGACGGTGTCGGAATGGGCTCAAATTTGACAGGTTGATCGGAAACAAAAATCGCGCCAGGGTCAATTTCGTCATTTTTTGAGACGGTGTAGTAATGGGCTGAAATTTGGCTGGTTGATGGGAAGCAAAAATCGTGCCGGGGGCAATTTCGTCATTTTTCGGGACGGTGTCGGAATGGGCAGAAATTTTGCTGGTTGACTGGAAACAAAAATCGCGCCGGGGGCAATTTCGCCTTTTTTCGCGACGGTGTCGGAATGGGATAAAATTTGACAGGTCGATCGGAAACAAAAATCGCGCCAAGGGCAATTTCATCATTTTTCGCGACGGTGTCGGAATGGGCTGAAATTTGGCTGGTTGATCGAAAACAAAAATCGCGCCGGGGGTAATTTCGTCTATTTTAGCGACGGTGTCGAAATGGGCTAAAATTTGACTGGTTGATCGGAAACAAAAATCGCTCCGCCGGTGTCAGAATGGGCTAAAATT
>NW_019262626.1:22967-26046 GCF_002742605.1 Olea europaea var. sylvestris | reverse complement strand
GTATTATTGAAATAATTGAATTTTAGGGGGTTAAAATCATCCAAAAAATGATTCTCCTTTGATGTGATACTTTAATATATTATAGATAAAGTTTATATTTTGACATTGTAGATTATGAGTTCTTTTGACATTTAGATATTAGTCACTTGAAAGCATTTATTTTAATTTTTAAAATATATTGACAATTTGGATTTCAATTGACAAGATTACTGTTGAAGAAATTGTTGTTCAAATAGAAGTTGAACATAGATTTCATGAAAAACATATTATAAATGGAAAGAAGAATTTGGATGCAAATTTCAATGATGAGATAAAACGTTCAGCTGAAGAATAATTGAGAGTTGATTATTTCTTATATATAGATTGATCATGTTCTTTCTTCACTTATATTAATTTTTGAACAATTTCAAAAAATAGGAAAATATTTTTAGAATTTTTAATTCTAAAAAAAAAATAAAAATTGAAGATAGCAAATTATAATTCTTTGAAGTGTTGGTGAGATAAGTTTGAAGAATTTTTAAATCACGACAAAAATTTTGATATTATGGGTCAGTGTTATTTTTTGAGCTAAAAACTTGAGAAATTATTTGCCAGAAGAGACGAAAAAGACGATTGTAGCACTAGACTATATTGAAATGAAGGACTATTATTTTCTAAATGTGTGGATTTGTAAAATATTATTGTCCATACCAGTTATAATTACAACTGTCATGAATAAATTCCCAAAGTGAAATTAATAAAATCCTATATTTGATTAACAATGTTATAAGAAAAAGTGAATAGATTGATCACGGCGTTTATTGAAAATTCTGACACATATTGATTGTAATAATATAATTTTTGATTTTCTATTAAAAAAATCTCGAAGATTAAATTTAAATATTTATAGGGTTCCCATATTTGAAGTTGGCATAAGACCCCCAAAATCTGAGGACCGACTTTGACAAGAATCTACCTATAAAACATGATCATACGTCCCCATAGCTGATATACAAAAACATTCATCTATTTATTCATCTCATTTCATTCAATAAATAAACCAAAATGTCTACATCACATAAAACCAATGTTTTGAAAATCGGATCGAATCGGCAGGCTGAACCGGGAAAATCGCAAACAGGCCTCATAACCGGTTCGGTCATCAAAAATTAACCGAAAAACTCAAAACCGTTAGACTAGACGGTTAACCTGGAACCCGAAAACCGTATCCGATTTTTTTTAAGTTTAATGGTTTCTTATTTCTTTACAAAATGTTACTCTGTTGATGGCCCGTTTGCTATACAAGCTAGCCCGACAATGACCTCTGCTAGCATGATGGTCCTTTTTAAAAGAGACCTTCTCCTCCACATCTATAAACTTCAATTTTACGAATAGCAACGACTACTCTATTGCGAATTCAGGTAATACAAAAGACAGTCAAATTTATATTAATTTGTGCACATGATCGTCTATAGAATTTGATCACTCATTAGGGCTAGACATGATCCGATTTGGTTCGGTTTTGACGAGAATCGAACTGGACCTGAAATTTTTGGATATTTAGTAAGTGGAACCGTTGGGTTCGGTTCCATTCGGTTCCCAGGTTCCGTATTACAATTAAATTTTTTAATATTTACAAAACTACATTAATTCAATTAATGATATGTTCAATCTTAATTCTTACAAGATAACGTAGTCCAATCTTACGTGTATTTTGTGTCTCTCTTTGCTGAGTTATTCATAGATTTGATTGTTAAAACCATATGAAAAAGAAGACAGCGAGCTCACAATAATTAAGAGAGGCATTGTCGAACTTCAATTTGATTTTTTTCATAATGGTAGAAATGACACTAGGATAGAATAACAGATTTAGATAAAATTTAGGTCAATTTGATTAAATTGACTTCGAACTGAAAAATAGAAATATGAAAATCATATTTTTGGGTTTGAACTAAATTAACTAATTAGGAAATTTATTTACAAAAAAAATAAAATAATTTGACTTATTTAAAATATATTAATTAAAATTTTTAGAGAGATTCGATTGTTCGGTTCTAAATCTAGAATCGAAAATCAAACCAAACCCGTCGGTTCTCAATTCAGATACTCGTTCGGGTATTTAACTTAAAAAGAATCAAACCCTAATGCACTATCACTCATAGTCATCTTGTCTAATGCACTCTAAGATACACTCAACGTACTAGTACCAATATTCACGATTAAAATTCATCATAGTCAAGATAAATCGCGTATCACAATTAATTTGTAGAAACCTGACCATTAAGACTTGTCACACAACAAAGTGTCATCCTTTGTTCAACGGTCTAAGATAAAATAATTCTTATCAAAATATTTGTGCTTCTAAACGGCAAACACATAACTAGTATTATAATGAAGAGACCGAAGGCTCTTAACGACATGCTTATTATTATAACTGCAATAAATATTTAAAACATAACATAACATAACATAAATAAAAAAATATTTATTTTAACATAAACAAAATTTCAATAATAACAGTCATGGCCTACCACTATTGGACATCAATTCCTACAAGATCCTCGATCAAACACGATACTTCTCATCAGCAAGACAATGAAAGAAACCTCATTTAATCTTTTCTTCCTTCTGTTCACTTATTGTTGCTAACATGTGAAAATATTAGTGAGATATTAAAACATTAACAAAAGATATATGAGACTTAAATAGTGTTTGGCTGGTCTCGGATTTGATAGAACCCCAATAAAGTTAAAATTAGAATTATAACCTTGACCTAATACTTTTATAAACCAAGAACTAATGTTGGAAGGGTTAGACGCCACAAAGATTGAAAATCTTTGACAAGCTCCGGATAATTCAATTTAAATAAGGGGGGTGTATTCAATTGGGACTTTTGAAAATTTTGATGGACTTTTTTTAAGTGATGATTTTTGTAGATTTCGTGGATCTTTTAAAAATTTGTATGGAATTAGTGGAAGTCTTTCGTAAATTCTATGGATTTTTATTTTAAAATTTTCTAGACTTTTGTGGAATTCAAAAGACTTTTGAAGATTTTCATTTGAAATAGAATTCACATGGATCAGGTGTGAGATTCTCACAT
>NW_019262626.1:12939-15080 GCF_002742605.1 Olea europaea var. sylvestris | reverse complement strand
TAAAACCATATCAAAAAGAGAATTAAAGTCTATTGCTACTAAAAATTACCATAAAGTAGGGATGGCAATTTAAACCGTCAAAATCGAAAACCGCGGTTAACCGAACCGAATGGGACGAAAAAAATCAAACCGATTGTGCAATGGGGCGGGTATGGTTTTGATTTTAATAAAAAGGTTTGTGGCGGTGCGGGTATGGTATTTACGCTGTCGAACCGAAATCGAACCGATTACCAGCTAAAAAAAAAATACACACACGCACACAATTGAATTGATTTGATTATTGGGCTTTACACTACTTTTCTATCTAGCCCAAAACAAAATCCCCCCATTACATCTACTTGATTCAGTCGGCCAGCCCACTTACCATTAGTCTATAATAATAGCATTAGTATGACACTATATAAATGCAAACCCTACTCTCCACAAATCATAAACTCACGCACAGCTCATTTTATTATTAATTTTTTTCTATTATGTGTAAAAAATTCTACTTCTTCATAATACTCTAAAGCTTGTGCAACGTTTAGTGAAAAGGAAGCTGATGAAGATGTACATTTTTTTTAATATTAGTTAAGACCATTCTGAATAGGTAGTATCGCTGTATTGTCTACTTAAATTTCTTATTTACCATATAGGAATTAACTTTGAGTGCTGATCTATGCTATTAAGACTTGTGAGGAAGAATGAATCAAGTAACTTCAATGTACAACAATTAAGAATGAAGGAAAAATTTAGTATTGTTATATTTATAATATTGTTTGTTAAATTTGTATTTTGCAATTGAAAATTGGGATAATGTTTGTATTTTCGTTTGGAATATTGATTGATAATGTTTGCATTTTCGTTTGGAATATTGTGTTTTTGTTTTTATTGACTTTTTTCATAAATTATTTTTTATCAATTTGACGGATAAACCTAAAAAAAATAATTTGTTTTCGTGGTTAATAACCGAACCGAACCGTGCCGAACCGAGATACGAACCGAATCGATTTACGTGGTTATGGTGCGGTTATGATATGGTCAAAAAATTGGTGGTGCGGTTATAATTTTGACCGAACCGACCCATAACCGAATCGTTGCCAACTCTACCATAAAGTAGAGTTTTAACATAATTAGAAGATTTTGCAAAATTTGGAAAAAAATACGTCCACAATTTGTACTATGCGACCGCATAAAGAAAGTCTATATGGGTACATAGTTTAATCAAAACATGCGCTTGAATTTTCTATTGGACTCTATGCAATTGCATAGATTTTTTAACTATGAGGTCGCATAGTTATATTTTCCACCTCCTCCGCCCATTGCTTGAATTAAGTCGTTCCATTGTATTTCTTCTCCCAAGCCTAACGAATCGGATTTATATATGAAAAATCAACTTTGGATCAATTCAAGTGATGCATGTGAGGTTTTCGGGAAAATTAGAGTGAGAAACGATATATTTTCTGTCACTTCTTTCTAAAAAGGATGTAGCCTATCCCATTTGAATTTTTTAGGATCAATTAAATAGATGCATACGTATGTGTTTATAAAAATTTAAATATGATTATGAATTGAAACCTTGTTTTACATTAAAACGTGATATGGTGTAGCACTTGTATTTTACATATGAATTAGGATGTTAAAACTTGAAAGTGACACTCTCTGCTGTTTTTTCTAAGAAGGTCGTAATCTATATCATTTGTATTCTTTAGGATTAACTAAAGAGATGCATACACATGTATTAACTTATGAAAATTTAAATATGAAAATCAATTCAAACCTTGCTTTACATTAAAAAGTGATATGATGTAATACTTTATTTGTATTTTTTGTATATGAGTTACTTTGCTATAAATTAAAGTGACATGCTTCGTAATTTTTTCAAAAAAGTCTCACTATTTCATTTGTATTTTTTTTTTTGGCAGATACAGATAAATTGACGTCTTCATTTTTTATGGAGGTAAATAAGAACAAGATAACTGGATAAATTAATGCTTCATTTTTTTATGGAGGTAAACAAGAAAAATATAACTAATATAAAGGTGATAAAATTATTGAAATTACTATCCCAATAGAATGCGCAAACAACAATATTGGTTAAGACGTAAATGTTACTTTTTGTTGAAAAAGTGACATATTGAAAAAATTGAGAATTTTTTTAA
>NW_019262626.1:9971-10968 GCF_002742605.1 Olea europaea var. sylvestris | reverse complement strand
ATTAAATTTTCTGATTTTCCTCCATTTTTCTCAACAATAGAGACTAGGGCTTTTGTCTAACTTTGATATCGTGTTACACATTTCATTTAGCCCCTGTTTGGTTTTTAATAAAAAAATAAGATTTTTAGTTGATTTTCATAAAAGTAAATGAAATGTGTGGTTAAAAAGTTGATAAAAGTTACAAGTCCCATGAAATGTATGATTAAAAACGAATTAGAAACTTCTCACAGTCAGTAATATTCTTACTTTATACTCCTTTTCATTTGTCGACAAAGAATTCTATCGTCTTTTTTTGTTCTTCACTTCTTATAATTATATATTATTATTATCATCCTGTTCGGCTAACCAATGACATTTTGACATTGATGATTAGCATGAATGCATACGGTCTAAAGATTCTGACTCTAGTCCTCCATTACCAAAATTTAAAAATAAGATAAAATATTATTCCTGTTTATTTATGGTCATTCCTCGATCGACGCAATTTGCATACATTAATTTAGATTATACAAATATGTTTAATATAGTGAAATTATTTTACAATTGGAGAAATGTGTGCAGGGTGCAGTGATGCAATGACTGTGTAGTCTGTGTAGTCAAGTTTCAACATCAACTCATATTTTCAGCATTTGTTCCAATCCAAAACATGCAGCCCTGATGGTTGACTACTCGACCACCCTCACAGTTTCACATTACAATACGATCACTTTGGTTGATAAAGATAATTTTCAACTAAAATTTGCAACCAATCCAAAAAAGTAACTTGTATGTGCTTCAACTTTGTATTTCGCTAGATTACAAGAATGACCAATGTAATCATGCAAAGACGTGATTTGCAGCTATTAACCGATTGGTTGTAGGTTCGAATCTTACTTGGGGCTGATTTGATTCCAAGGTAGGAAAACATGGATGATTCCAAAATTTGGACCTAATCAAAAACTACAAAGCGGTACGAATATTTAAAAAAAAAAAAAAAGAAAGAAAAAGAAAAAATGTT
>NW_019262626.1:2426-5968 GCF_002742605.1 Olea europaea var. sylvestris | reverse complement strand
GACCTTTCATAACCACTAGAGACCTTTTACAAATCCTCAATGTACCAACATGAGATTTGAACTTACAAGCTTCATCTTCAAGAATGCCTAAAGAAATAAGAGTCTTCCCTAGCCCGAGACTCATCTAACACCCGTAAGAGGTCTAATAATGCCATTTCGCATCCTAATAACAATATGACATACTCCTTCCACATTATGTGCACATCTTCTCCCAAGTATAATTTTCAAAAATTAATGTCACTGTAGTTATATAACTAAGACTTAACAGACACATATGAATAGTGGCACTGAGACTAAATCTCATTCATTGTCAAAATCAATATTAGACATTCATAACATGTATGTTATCATGAGCATGACTACATCAGTGTCAGAATCTCTTGACACGGTCATAATACACAAAAAATAAGGAAATCACCTACAACAACTAAGTTCTGATCATCACTCCATTGCTATCGTTGTTTCTTCTTAAGATCATGACATTCTATCTTTAAATGGCCTAACTTATCACAATGGTAGCATTTTTTTTCCACTCTTATCTCTAGACTTAGACCTAACCTTTGATTTTCCTTTACCCTTCTTACTTTGAAAATAGTTCTTCTCATCTTATCCTTCTATCTAACAAACAAACTCTCTTCTTTCGAGCTACCCCTTGACTCTTTCTTAAGCTCTAGATCCTTAGCCCTAAAAGCATCAGTCATGTCCCTAGTATACGCGATAATATTCCTAACATCTCTATAGGATTCAGGAATAGCATTCAAAAGTATAATAGTTAGATACCCATCATCATATTTCTTATCATTCTGGGCCAAACACTTGATGAGTCTGTTAAAGTCACCTAAATTGGATTCAAGATCCTTTCCTAGGTCTAGATTAAAATTGAAAAGTTATTAAAGTAGTATTTTGTTTGGAAGAGATTTTTCTCAAAAAAAAAAAAAAAAAGAAAGAAAAAGAAAAAAGCTTGTCAATTGCTTCCCATAATTCTTTGGCATCTTATGTTGTTTAACTCGTCTTAGCACATCATCAGATAAGTGCAACACAATAAAACTATGTGCAATTTCATTCAATTTAACTTTTGATGCATCAGGATATTTTTCTTGGTCGTCAAGAGCTTTAGAAACCTTGTTGAATTATCGTTTTTTGCCTCCAAATAGAGTAATCTCCCTTACCATTGAATTGTGACAATACAACTCCTTAAGCCGTGACAGTAAAATAATGTTTTTTGAAGAGGTTTTTACACAAATAATTTAGCCACAGATAAATGCAAACACAAAAAATTTATGTATAAATTACTTTTCAAGATGAGACAAGCGATGATATCATAACAAGTAATATATAGACAATATCACAAGAGTAAAATATTACAAATTATATGGTAGCAAATAATCACAATATCACAATTGTAAATTCGAGAGGGTATTGAATCAAGCAAACTGAACGAACCAATCTGTTGGTTTGCAGTTTAAAGAGAGATGCGAGTCTTTTATAGATTTAAGGACACCACAAGCTGCAATAAATCATCCAATGGTTACAGCAACCACCATTGGCCACCAATGGAAAAGCTTTCTCCACTTCACCTCTACTTGAGGCTATATCTTATTCCACAGTGCACCAAATAGAAAACCAACACCATTAGGAGGTCATAAATTCTACAAGTAACAAAATGCCGATTTTGACCATTGTCGAATGTCGCACCACGTTCCACTTCCAAGTTCTGCACATGGGCTCCATGCTCCGTCGCTACCATCATGATTTGCTATCCAACTGTGCTTTGGTCTGCAAGTCACGAATCTATCCTCTATTTTCTCAATTGTCCATTGGTTTGGCCAGAAAATGGATTTATAGCTCTAGCAAGTTTGCAAAATTTGAAAAGTTTTAAGTTCCTATTTTCTGCTTCGTTTTAGGTCATTTTCTTTAACATATTTTTTAACAACACGAGCTCAAATACCATTTTTAGAGTTTATAATGAAAAGTAAAATGATTATTACAAACTACAATGCAGAAACATAAACTCCAAAAGTGTGAAAATCTAGAACCAACTAACTCAAATCTTCTTTAACCTCTCCACAAATGTGCATTGTGATGTTGAGCTCAGATTGGTGCCACACCGAATCAACATCTTGTTCACGGAAATGACAATGGATATATTGACAAAGAAATCTGCAGAGGCCACAAAGAGAGAACAAGGCTTTCCCTAAACAAATGAAGAAGTCTTGCAAATATAGAGCCAAATCCATTTGAGTCAAATTCAAATATTATACTATGAGAGGGACATGACTAGAAGGGTGATTGACCATAAGATTAAATCCAACCCTTAGATTCCATCTATGGTCCATAATACACATTAATTAGCACAATCAATTCCAAGTCCTCAAGACCAATTAACATGTGCCAAGTAGATTTAAGTGACCCATCTTACACGTAGGAATAGAATCAATCTAGCCATGAATGGATGGAACAATTGTAGCAAAAAAAGTTAGCTTGTGAGTTGCATTATTTCCATCAAGGAGAAGAAAGCAGCATGAATCACATCAAACTTCTCGAAGCGAAGCTACAATATCCAAAACAATCAAGGCATTCAAAGAAAAAGAACAGTCTGATTTCACTTTCTACACTACCGTCAACCATCACATTCCCCTTGTGCAACAGTTGCAGTAAACTGAAATAGGCGACCAACTTGAAACAGAACCTTAAAATGAGGCCACGATTACTAAAGTAAGATCCAATAATTCAATTTAAAAATAATAAATCCTGAAGTAAAATTAGTTTATGACTTGATCAAAGTTTGCTTGAGATTGACACATTAAGAAAAGTCATAGTACAAATCTAATTTAGACTTGCCGGCCATGATTTATAATTTATCGTTCACCTCAGCTAAAAAAATAAAAAATAAAAAAAATAAAAAAAAAATACTGGCAGCCTAATGGTTGTTTCGAAGATAAATAAAATAATTGTCGTTTAATAGAATAAGAAGATTTTAAAGAATAGATCTTAATATATTTATACTCCTTGATTTCTCCCAGTGTATTGCTCACAATGAGAATGAATCACTGGCAAGATTAAATTTCAAAACTTTGGCATGTTATTTTATAGTCATAATATGTTATATAATACCTCGTGCTAATTTTGCAATTTTGCATATTTTAGGAATGGCTTTTACTGCAGTTTCGGTGAAAAGACATGGTGAATGTCAAGCACAAGATTATCATATATAGATTTATATTTAATCTCCAAACCACCATACACATGCAAGTTCATTTTCAAATTTCTATGATCAGCCTGTAATTACCTTTTTAATACATGTTAATTATTGCATACTCACCATTGAATAAGAATTGGTCATCGCTTAATGTGACGAACCATTAAGTTGTCATTCATTACTAAATGCATATTGTTTTCAATTTGTTTTTGCTAATCATTTTTGCAAACAACTTGGGAAAAAACTCTGTTAAATAATGACTTTTTCCATCTATAAATACATCTTCTTAGCTTGTATATTATCACAAGCACTTGAAATTAAGAGTAGCTATGGTTAAACTTCT
>NW_019262626.1:0-1175 GCF_002742605.1 Olea europaea var. sylvestris | reverse complement strand
TTAACTCATACCAAGTAGTCTGATCTTCGAAAAGGATTATGTTCACACTGGGGTGTATTCTATATAGTTGAAGAACATGGGCTGTGTTTCTAGATACTTCAATGCATCTCCAACTTTTCAGAACTCACTGGAGTAGATCAAAATGCCTCTGAATATTGAACTGCAGGTTCGTCGGATGTCAAAACATTTTTCCCTCAAAGCTTAATACATTCATCCAACAAGTAAATCCCAATTAGTTAGTACTAGATTATACAGCCCACATGTAGTTAGTGCCAAAAACAGAAGTTAGGAATGACTAAACTAGATCATCACTCTATCCTACGCTTCATGGTGCTAGATGATTTAGGGTCTGCAACTGAAGACCTTCAATCTCAACCTCTACAACTATACAAGATGGGCATCACCAATAAGATCATTCGTAGGATGGACTGGGGGAGGAATAATTAGAATTTTTATGAAACTTTAAAACTAGAAACTTTAGAATTTGAAAACCTAAATACTTTATTGCTAAAATCCTTTAGTCAAACCATCAAGAGAATTAATAAATGCGAAATTTACCTTAATTTATTGAGAATGATTCTTTGTTACTGGATTTGGAATCTAGATCTTCAATCTTGAAGATCAACTGCATTCTTTGATTCTTGAATTCTTGTTCTTGACTTTCGTTTCTTGTTTCATTATCTTGATTTTTGAATTCATTCTTCTTGATTATTGATCTTGAATGTGGGTTTTAAATCTTTCTCTTCAATATATTTTTTCTTAATTAATTTTGTGTTGATGGGAGGCGGGAAGAATGAGAAGTCGCATATGAATTTGGAACCATATCCCTATTTAAATTTTCATATGTATTTTTGTCCATCAAGAATACACAAACCATGATGGATCCGATTTCTATACATATAATCCGGCCCACACTTTATGTAGATAACCTAAGTCCAATAATTTAACTCTTTATTAAATCACTTTAATTTTTTTTGCTTAACTTTAAGATATCCTTATACACAATTAATTATATATGTCACTTGACAAATTAATAAACCAATAATATTTTTAGTACCTAGAGACACTTAGTGGATAAATTTCGATATCAATATTCAAATAAGCGTGTCTATGCAGGTTTGTCTGAACATGTTGAAGCAAATTGATGCTAAAAGACTCATCTATGCGGGGCGATG
>NW_019262625.1:0-23620 GCF_002742605.1 Olea europaea var. sylvestris | reverse complement strand
GTTTTGGGGCAATAAGTAATTTTTGGAAATGTAACGACCGTTTTGGATTCAACTCACCACTTTGTCTGACATTCGAGGGATTTCGGCCATTTTTCAAAAGGCTGAGGACTATATATTTGGAACGCTTGGATAGTCAGCGTACGAAGAATTGAACGTAACTTTTGCACACGGCGTCCGTTTTGGGCCCATAAGTACTTTTTGGAAATGTAGCGACCGTTTTGGATTGAACTCGCAACTTCGTCGTGACGTTCGAGGGATTTCGGCCATTTTTCAAAAGAATGAGCACTTTTATATTTGGAACGCTTGGATAGTCGGCGTACGAAGAATTGAGCGTAACTTTTGCACACGGTGTCCGTTTTGGGCCCATAAGAACTTTTTGGAAATGTAGCGACCGTTTTGGATTAAACTCACCACTTTGTCGTGATGTTCAATGGATTTCAGCCATTTTTCGAAAGAATGAGCTCTTTTATATTTGGAACGCTCGGATAGCCGGCGTACGAAGAATTGAGAGTAAGTTTTGCACACGGTGTCCGTTTTGGGCCCATAAGTACTTTTTGGAAATTTGGCGACCGTTTTGGATAGAACTCACCACTTCATCGTAACGTTAGAGGGATTTTGGCCATTTTTTGAAATAATGAGCACTTTTATATTTGGAACGCTTGGATAGTCGGTGTACGAGGAATTGAGCGTAACTTTTGTACACGGTGTCCGTTTTGGGCCAATAAGTAATTTTTGGAAATGTGATGACTGTTTTGGATTCAACTCACCACTTCGTCGTGACATTCGAGGGATTTCGGCCATTTTTCAAAAGACTGAGGACTTTATATTTCGAACGCTTGGATAGTCGGTGTACGAAGAATTGAATGTAACTTTTGCACACGGCGTCTGTTTTGGGCCCATAAGTACTTTTTGGAAATGTAGCGACCGTTTTGGATTGAACTCACAACTTCGCCGTGACGTTCGAGGGATTTCAGCCATTTTTCGAAAGAATGAGCACTTTTATATTTGGAACGCTTGGATAGTCGGCGTACGAAGAATTGAACGTAGCTTTTGCACACATTGTCCATTTTTGGCCCATAAGTACTTTTTGGAAATATAGCGACCGTTTTCGATTGAACTCACCACCTCGACCTGACGTTCGAGGGATTTCGGCCATTTTTCAAAGGACTGAGCACTTTTATATTTGAAACGCTTGGATAGTCGGCGTATGAAGAATTGAGCATAACTTTTACACACGTTGTCCGTTTTGGGCCCATAAGTACTTTTTGAAATGTAGCGACCGTTTTGGATTGGACTCACCACTTCGTCGTGACTTTCGAGGGATTTTGGCCATTTTTCGAAAGAATGAGAACTTTTATATTTGGAACGCTTGGATAGTCGGCGTACGAAGAATTGAGCGTAAGTTTTGCACACGGTGTCAGTTTTGGGCCTATAATTACTTTTTGGAAATGTAGCGACCGTTTTGGATTGAACTCACCACTTCATCGTGACGTTCGAGGGATTTTGGCCATTTTTTGAAATAATGAGTACTTTTAAATTTGGAACGCTTGGATAGTCGGCGTACGAGGAATTGAGCGTAACTTTTGCACACGGTGTCCGTTTTTGGGCCATAAGTACTTTTTTGAAATGTAGCGACCGTTTTGGATTGAACTCACCACTTCATCGTGAAGTTCAAGGGATTTCGGCCATTTTTTGAAAGGCTGAACACTTTTATATTTGGAACGCTTGGATAGTCGGCGTACGAAGAATTGAGCGTAACTTTTGCACACGGTGTCCGTTATGGGCCTATAGGTACTTTTTGGAAATGTTGCGACCGTTTGGGATTGAACTCACCACCTCGTCGTGACGTTCAAGGGATTTCGGCCAGTTTTCGAAAGAATGAGCACTTTATATTTGGAACGCTTGGATAGTCGGCGTACGAAGAATTGAGCGTAACTTTTGCACACGATGTCCGTTTTGGGCCCATAAGTACTTTTTGGAAATGTAGCAACCATTTTGGATTGAACTCACAAGTTCATCATGACGTTCGAGGGATTTTGGCCATTTTTTGAAAGAATGGGCACATTTATATTTGGAACGCTTGGAAAATCGGCGTATGAAGAATTGAGCGTAACTTTTGCACACGATGTCCGTTTTGGGCCCATAAGTACTTTTTGGAAATGTAGCGACCGTTTTGGATTGAACTCACCACTTCATCGTGAAGTTCGAGGGATTTCGGCCATTTTTCGAAAGGCTGAGCACTTTATATTTGGAACGCTTGGATAGTCGGCGTACAAAGAATTGAACGTAACTTTTGCGCACGGTGTCCGTTTTGGGCCCATAAGTACTTTTTGGGAATGTAGCGGCCGTTTTGGATTGAACTCAACACCTCATCGTGACGTTCGGGGGATTTCGGCCATTTTTCGAAAGAATGAGCACATATATATTTCGAACGCTTGGAAAATCGGCGTACGAAGAATTGAGCGTAACTTTTGCACACGGTGTCCGTTTTGGGCCCATAAGTACTTTTTCGAAATGTAGCGACCGTTTTGGATTGAACTCACCACTTCGTCTTGAAGTTCGAGGGATTTTGGCCATTTTTCGAAAGGCTGAGCACTTTATATTTGGAACGCTTGGATAGTCGGCGTACGAAGAACTGAGCGTAACTTTTGCACACGGTGTCCGTTTTGGGCCCATAAGTAATTTTTGGAAATGTAGTGACCGTTTTGGATTGAACTCGCCACCTCGTCGTGATGTTCGAGGGATTTCGGCCATTTTTCGAAAGAATGAGCACTTTGATATTTGGAACGTTTGGATAGTCGGCGTACGAAGAATTGAACGTAAATTTTGCACACGGTGTCCGTTTTACGTTCGAAGGATTTCGGCCGTTTTTCGAAGGAATGAGCACTTTCATATTTGGAATGCTTGGATAGTCGGGGTACGAAGAATTGAGCCTAACTTTTGTACACAGTGTCCGTTTTGGGTCCATAAGTACTTTTGGGATATGTGGCGACCGTTTTGGATTGAACTCACAACTTCCTCGTGAAGTACGAGGGATTTTGGCCATTTTTCGAAAGAATGAGCACTTTAGATTTGGAACGCTTGGATAGTCGGCGTACGAAGAATTGAACGTAACTTTTGCACACGGTATCCGTTTTTGGCCCATAAATACTTTTTGGAAATGCAGCGACCGTTTTGGAATGAACTTACCACTTCGTCGTGACGTTCCAGGGATTTTGGCCATTTTTCGAAAGACTGAGCGCTTTATTTTTGGAATGCTTGGATAGTCGGCGTACGAAGAATTGAACTTAACTTTTGCGCACAGTGTCCGTTTTGGGCCCATAAGTACTTTTTGGAAATGTAGCGACCGTTTTGGATTGAACTCACCACCTCGTCGTGACGTTCGAGGGATTTCGGCCATTTTTCGAAATAATGAGCACTTTTATATTTGGAACGCTTGGATAGTCGGCGTACGAGGAATTGAGCTTAACTTTTGCACACGGCGTCCGTTTTGGGCCCATAAGTCCTTTTTGGAAATGTAGCGACCGTTTTGGATTGAACTCACCACTTCGTCGTGACGTTCAAGGGATTTAGGCCATTTTTTTAAAGAATGAGCACATTAATATTTGGAACGCTTGGATAGTCGGCGTACGAAGAATTGAGCGTAACTTTTGCACACGGTGTCCGTTTTGGGCCCATAAGTACTTTTTGGAAATGTAGCGACCGTTTTGGATTAAATTCACCACCTCATCGTGACATTCGAGGGATTTCGGCCATTTTTTGAAATAATGAGCACTTTTATATTTGGAACGCTTGGATAGTCGGCGTACGAGGAATTGAGCTTAACTTTTGCACACGGCGTCCGTTTTGGGCCCATGAGTCCTTTTTGGAAATGTAGCGACCGTTTTCGATTGAACTCACCACCTCGTCGTGACATTCGAGGGATTTCGGACATTTTTCGAAAGAATGAGCACTTTATATTTGGAACGCTTGGATAGTCGGCGTACGAAGAATTGAGCGTAACTTTTGCAGACGATGTCCGTTTTGGGCCCATAAGTACTTTTTGGATATGTAGCGACCGTTTTGGATTGAACTCACAAGTTCGTCGTGACGTTCACGGGATTTCAGCCATTTTTCGAAAGACTGAGTACTTTTATATTTGGAACGCTTGGATAGTCGGCGTACGAAGAATTGAGCGTAACTTTTGCACACGGTGTTCGTTTTGGGCCCACAAGTAATTTTTGGAATTGTAGCGACCTTTTTGGATTGAACTCACCACCTCGTCATGACGTTCGAGGGATTTCAGCCACTTTTCGAAAGAAGGAGCACTTTATATTTGGAATGCTTGGATAGTCGGCGTACGAAGAATTAAGCGTAACTTTTGGACACGATGTCCGTTTTCGGCCCATAAGTACTTTTTGAATATGTAGCGACCGTTTTGGATTGAACTTATAAGTTCGTCGTGACGTTCGAGGGATTTTGCCCATTTTTCGAAAGAATGAGCACATTTATATTTGGAACGCTTGGATAATCGGCGTACAAAGAATTGACCGTAACTGTTGCAAACGATGTCCGTTTCGGGCCCATAAGTACTTTTTGGAAATGTAGCGAATGTTTTGGATTGAACTCACCACTTCATCGTGACGTTCGAGGGATTTCAGCCATTTTTTGAAAGAATGAGCACTTTATGTTTAGAACGCTTGGATAGTCGGCTTATGAAGAATTGAGCGTAACTTTTCCGCACGGTGTCCGTTATGGGCCCATTAGTACTTTTTGGATATGTAGCGACCGTTTTGGATTGAACTCACAAGTTCATCGTGACGTTCGAGGGATTTTAGCCATTTTTCGAAAGACAAAGCACTTTTATACTTGGAACGCTTGGATAGCCGGCGTACGAAGAATTGAACGTAACTTTTGCATACATTGTCTATTTTGGGCCCATAAGTACTTTTTGGAAATGTAGCGACCGTTTTAGATTGAACTCACCACCTCATCATGACGTTCGAGGGATTTCGGCCATTTTTCGAAAGACTAAGCACTTTTATATTTGGGATGCTTGGATAGTCGGCGTACGAAGAATTGAGCGTAACTTTTGCACACGGTGTACGTTTTGGGCCCATAGGTACTTTTTGGAAATGTAGCGACCCTTTTGGATTGAACTCACTACTTCGTCGTGACGTTTGAGGGATTTTGGCCATTTTTCGAAAGAATGAGCACTTTTATACTTGGAATGGTTGGATAGTCGGCGTACGAAGAATTGAACGTAACTTTTGCACACGTTGTCCGTTTTGGGCCCATAAGTACTTTTTGGAAATGTAGCGACCGTTTTCGATTGAACTCACCACCTCATCATGACATTCGAGGGATTTCAGCCATTTTTCGAAAGACTGAGCACTTTTATATTTGGGACGCTTGGATAGTCGGCGTACGAAGAATTGAGCGTAACTTTTGCACACGGTGTCCGTTTTGGGCCCATAGGTACTTTTTGGAAATGTAGCGACCCTTTTGGATTGAACTCACTACTTCGTCATGACGTTCGAGGGATTTCAGCAACTTTTCGAAAGAATGAGCACTTTTATATTTGGAACGCTTGGATAGTTAGCGTACGAAGAATTTAACGTAACTTTTGAACACGTTGTCCGTTTTGGGCGCGTACGTACTTTTTGGAAATGTAGCGACCGTTTTAGATTGAACTCACCGCCTCGTCATGACGTTCGAGAGATTTCGGCCCTTTTTTGAAAGACTGAGCACTTTTATATTTGGAACGCTTGGATAGTCGACGTACGAAGAATTGAACGTAACTTTTGCACACGTTGTCCGTTTTGGGCCCATAAGTACATTTTGGAAATGTAGCGATCGTTTTCGATTGAACTCACCACCTCGTCATGACGTTTGAGGGATTTTGGCCATTTTTCGAAATAATTTGCACTTTATATTTGGAACGCTTGGATAGTCGGCGTACGAAGAATTGAGCGTAACTTTTGCACACGATGTCCGTTTTGGGCCCATAAGTACTTTTTGGATATGTAGCGACCGTTTTGGATTGAACTCACAAGCTCGTCGTGACGTTCAAGGGATTTCAGCCATTTTTTGAAAGACAGAACACTTATATATTTGGAACGCTTGGATAGTCGGCGTACGAAGAATTGAACGTAACTTTTGCATACGTTGTCTATTTTGGGCCCATAAGTACTTTTTGGAAAAGTAGCGACCGTTTTAGATTGAACTCACCACCTCATCATGACGTTTGAGAGATTTCGGCCATTTTTTGAAAGACTGAGCACTTTTATATTTGGGACGCTTGGATAGTCGGCGTACGAAGAATTGAGAGTAACTTTTGCAAACGGTGTCCGTTTTGGTCCCATAGGTACTTTTTGGAAATGTAGCGACCCTTTTGGATTGAACTCACTACTTCGTCGGGTGACATTTGAGGGATTTTGGACATTTTTCGAAAGAATGAGCACTTTTATATTTGGAACGGTTGGATAGTCGGCGTACGAAGAATTGAACGTAACTTTTGCACACGTTGTCCGTTTTGGGCCCATAAGTACTTTTTGGAAATTTAGCGACCGTTTTCGATTGAACTCACCACTTCGTCATGACGTTCGATGGATTTCGGACATTTTTCGAAAGAATGAGCACTTTATATTCGGAACGCTTGGATAGTCGGCGTACGAAGAATTGAGCGTAACTTTTGCAGACGATGTCCGTTTTGGGCCCGTAAGTACTTTTTGGATATGTAGCGACCGTTTTGGAATGAACTCACAAGTTCATCATGACGTTCGCGGGATTTCAGCCATTTTTTGAAAGACTGAGCACTTTTATATTTGGAACGCTTGGATAGTCGGCGTACGAAGAATTGAGCGTAACTTTTGCACACGGTGTCCGTTTTGGGCCCATAAGTACTTTTTGGAATTGTAGTGACCGTTTTGGATTGAACTCACCACCACGTCGTGACGTTCGAGGGATTTCAGCCATTTTTCGAAAGAATGAGGACTTTATATTTGGAATGCTTGGATAGTCGGCGTACGAAGAATTAAGCGTAACTTTTGCACACGATGTCCGTTTTCGGCCCATCAGTACTCTTTGCATATGTAGCGACCGTTTTGGATTGAACTCACAAGTTCGTCATGACGTTCGAGGGATTTTGCCAATTTTTCGAAAGAATGAGCACATTTATATTTGGAACGCTTGGATAATCGGCGTACGAAGAATTGACCGTAACTGTTGCACGCGATGTCCATTTTGGGCCCATAAGTACTTTTTGGAAATGTAGCGAACGTGTTGGATTGAACTCACCACTTCATCGTGACGTTCGAGGGATTTCGGCCATTTTTTGAAAGAATGAGCACTTTATGTTTGGAACGATTGGATAGTCGGCTTATGAAGAATTTAGCGTAACTTTTCCGCATGGTGTCCGTTATGGGCCCATAAGTACTTTTTGGAAATGTAGCGATCGTTTTGGATTGAACTCACAATTTTGTCATGACTTTCGAGGGATTTCGGCCATTTTTCGAAAGAATGAGTACTTTTATATTTGGAACGCTTGGATAATCGGCGTACGAAGAATTGAACGTAACTTTTGCACACGATGTCCATTTTGGGCCCATAAGTACTTTTTGGAAATGTAGCGAACCGTTTTTGGATTGAACTCACCACCTCGTCGTGACGTTCGAGGGATTTCGCCATTTTTCGAAAGAATGAGCACTTTTATATTTGGAACGATTGGATAGTTGGGGTACGAATAATTGAGCCTAACTTTTGCACCCCGTGTCCATTTTGGGCCCATAAGTTCTTTTTGGAAATATAGCGCCCGTTTTGGATTGAACTCACCACCTCGTCGTGACGTTCGAGGGATTTCGCCATTTTTCGAAAGAATGAGCACTTGCATATTTGGAACGCTTGGATAGTCAGCGTACGAAGAATTGAGCCTAACTTTTGCACCCCGTGTCCATTTTGGGCCCATAAGTTCTTTTTGGAAATATAGCGCCCGTTTTGGATTGAACTCACCACCTCGTCGTGACGTTCGAGGGATTTCGCCATTTTTCGAAAGAATGAGCACTTGCATATTTGGAACGCTTGGATAGTCAGCGTACGAAGAATTGAACGTAACTTTTGCGCACGGTGTCCATTTTGGGCCTTTAAGTACTTTTTGGAAATGTAGCGACCATTTTTGATTGAACTCACAACTTCGTCGTTACGTTCGAAGGATTTCGGCCATTTTTCGAAGGAACGAGCACTTTCATATTTGGAACGCTTGGATAGTCGGGGTACGAAGAATTGAGCCTAACTTTTGCACAAAGCGTCCGTTTTGGGTCCATAAGTACTTTTGGGATATGTGGCGACCGTTTTGGATTGAACTCACAACTTCGTCATGACGTACGAGGGATTTTGGCCATTTTTCGAAAGAATGAGCACTTTAGATTTGGAACGCTTGGATAGTCGGCGTACGAAGAATTGAGCGCAACTTTTGCACACGGTGTCCGTTTTGGGCCCATAACTACTTTTTGGAAATGCAGCGACCGTTTTGGAATGAACTCACCACTTCGTCGTGACGTTCGAGGGATTTTGGCCATTTTTCAAAAGACTGAGCGCTTTATTTTTGGAATGCTTGGATAGTCGGCGTACGAAGAATTGAACTTAACTTTTGCGCACGGTGTCCGTTTTGGGCCCATAAGTACTTTTTGGAAATGTAGCGACCGTTTTGGATTGAACTCACCACCTCGTCGTGACGTTCGAGGGATTTTGGCCATTCTTCGAAAGACTGAGCACTTTAATATTTGGAACGCTTGGATAGTCGGCGTACGAAAAATTGAGCATGACTTTTGCACACGGTGTCCGTTTTGGGCCCATAAGTACTTTTTGGAATTGTAGCGACCATTTTGGATTGAACTCACCACCTCGTCATGACGTTCGAGGAATTTTGTCCGTTTTTCGAAAGAATTAGCACTTTTATATTTGGAACGCTTGGATAGTCGGCGTACGAAGAATTGAGCGTAACTTTTCCACACGGTGTCCGTTTTGGGCCCATAAGTACTTTTTGGAAATGTAGCGACCGTTTTGGATTGAACTCACGACTTCGTCGTGACGTTCGAGGGACTTCGGCCATTTTTCAAACGACTGAGCACTTTATATTTGTAACGCTTGGATAGTCGACGTACGAAGAATTGAACGTAACTTTTGCGCACGGTGTCCGTTTTGGGCCCATAAGTGCTTTTTGGAAATGTTGCGACCGTTCCGGATTGAACTCACCACCTCATCGTGACGTTCGAGGGATTTCGGCCATTTTTTGAAAGACTGAGCACATTTATATTTGGAACGCTTGGATAGTTGGCGTACGAAGGATTGAGCGTAACTTTTGCACACGGTGTCCGTTTTGGGCCCATAAGTACTTTTTCGAAATGTAGTGACGGTTTTGGATTGAACTCACCACTTCGTCGTGACGTTCGAGGGATTTTGGCCATTTTTTGAAAGACTGAGCGCTTTATTTTTGGAACGCTTGGTTAGTCGGCGTACGAAGAATTGAACTTAACTTTTGCGCACGGTGTCCGTTTTGGGCCCATAATTACTTTTTGGAAATGTAGCGACCGTTTTGGATTGAACTCACCACTTTGTCGTGACGTTCGAGGGTTTTTGACCATTTTTTGAAAGACGGAGCACTTTTATATTTGGAACGCTTGGATAGTCGGCGTACGAAGAATTGAGCATGACTTTTGCACACGGTGTCCGTTTTGGGCCCATAAGTACTTTTTGGAAATGTAGCAACCGTTTTGGAATGAACTCACCACTTCGTCGTGACGTTCGAGGGATTTTGGCCATTTTTCGAAAGACTGAGCACTTTATTTTTGGAACGCTTGGATAGTCGGCGTATGAAGAATTGAACTTAACTTCTGCGCAAGGTGTCCGTTTCGGGCCCATAAGTACTTTTTGGAAATGTAGCGATCATTTTGGATTGAACTCACAACTTCGACGTGACGTTCGAGGGATTTCGTCCATTTTTCAAATGAATGAGCACTTTTATATTTGGAACGCTTGGATAGTCGGCGTACGAAGAATTGAGCTTAACTTTTGCACACGATGTCCGTTTTGGGCCCATAAGTACTTTTTGGATATGTAACGACCGTTTTGGATTGAACTGACAAGTTCGTCGTGACGTTCGAGGGATTTCAGCCATTTTTCGAAAGACAGAGCACTTTTATATTTGGAACGCTTGGATTGTCGGCGTACGAAGAATTGAGCGTAACTTTTGCACACGATGTCCGGTTTGGGCCCATAAGTACTTTTTGGATATGTAACGACCGTTTTGGATTGAACTGACAAGTTCGTCGTGACGTTCGAGGGATTTCAGCCATTTTTCGAAAGACAGAGCACTTTTATATTTGGAACGCTTGGATTGTCGGCGTACGAAGAATTGAGCGTAACTTTTGCACACGATGTCCGTTTTGGGCCCATAAGTACTTTTTGGATATGTAACGACCGTTTTGGATTGAACTGACAAGGTCGTTGTGACGTTCGAGGGATTTCAGCCATTTTTTGAAAGACAGAGCACATTTATATTTGGAACGCTTGGATTGTCGGTGTACGAAGAATTGAACGTAACTTTTGCACACGTTGTCCGTTTTTGGCCCATAAGTACTTTTTGAAAATGTGGCGACCGTTTTGGATTGAACTCACCACCTCGTCATGACGTTCGAGGGATTTCAGCCATTTTTCAAAAGACTGAGCACTTTTATATTTGGGACGCTTGGATAGTCGGCGTACGAAGAATTGAGCGTAACTTTTGCACACGGTGTCCGTTTTGGGCCTATAGGTACTTTTTGGAAATGTAGTGACCCTTTTGGATTGAACTCACTACTTCATCGTGACGTTTGAGGGATTTTTGCCATTTTTCGAAAGAATGAGCAATTTTATATTTGGAACGGTTGGATAGTCGGCGTACGAAGAATTGAACGTAACTTTTGCACACGTTGTCCGTTTTTGGCCCATAAGTACTTTTTGAAAATGTAGCGGCCGTTTTCGATTGAGCTCACCACCTCGTCATGACGTTCGAGGGATTTTGGACATTTTTCGAAAGAATGAGCACTTTTTATTTGGAATTGGATAGTCGGCGTACGAATAATTGAGCGTAACTTTTGCACACGATGTCCGTTTTGGGCCCATAAGTACTTTTTGGATATGTAGCGACCGTTTTGGATTGAACTCACGACTTTGTCGTGACGTTCGAGGGACTTCGACCATTTTTGAAACAACTGAGCACTTTATATTTGGAACGCTTGGATAGTCGGCGTACGAAGAATTGAACGTAACTTTTGCACACGGTGTCCGTTTTGGGCCCATAAGTGCTTTTTGGAAACGTAGCGACCGTTTCGGATTGAACTCACCACCTCATCGTGACGTTCGAGGGATTTCGGCCATTTTTTGAAAGACTGAGCACATTTATATTTGGAACGCTTGGATAGTTGGCGTACGAAGGATTGAGCGTAACTTTTGCACACAATGTCCGTTTTGGGCCCATAAGTACTTTTTCGAAATGTAGCGACCGTTTTGGATTGAACTCACCACTTCGTCGTGACGTTCGAGGGATTTTGGCCATTTTTCGAAAGACTGAGCGCTTTATTTTTGGAACGCTTGGTTAGTCGGCGTACGAAGAATTGAACTTAACTTTTGCGCACGGTGTCCGTTTTGGGCCCATAAGTACTTTTTGGAAATGTAGCGACCGTTTTGGATTGAACTCACCACTTTGTCGTGACGTTCGAGGGTTTTTGGCCATTTTTTGAAAGACTGAGCACTTTTATATTTGGAACGCTTGGATAGTCGGCGTACGAAGAATTGAGCATGACTTTTGCACACTGTGTCCGTTTTGGGCCCATAAGTACTTGTTGGAAATGTAGCAACCGTTTTGGAATGAACTCACCACTTCGTCGTGACATTCGAGGGATTTTGGCCATTTTTCGAAAGACTGAGCGCTTTATTTTTGGAACGCTTGGATAGTCGGCGTATGAAGAATTGAACTTAACTTCTGCGCAAGGTGTCCGTTTCGGGCCCATAAGTACTTTTTGGAAATGTAGCGACCATTTTGGATTGAACTCACAACTTCGAAGTGACGTTCGAGGGATTTCGTCCATTTTTCAAAAGAATGAGCACTTTTATATTTGGAACGCTTGGATAGTCGGCGTACGAAGAATTGAGCGTAACTTTCGCACACGGTGTCCGTTTTCGACCCATAAGTACTTTCTGGAAATGTAGCGACCATTTTGGATTGAACTCACAACTTCGACGTGACGTTCGAGGGATTTCGTCCATTTTTCAAAAGAATGCGCACTTTTATATTTGGAACGCTTGGATAGTCGGCGTACGAAGAATTGAACGTAACTTTTGCATACGTTGTCTATTTTGGGCCCATAAGTACTTTTTGGAAATGTAGCGTTCGTTTTCGATTGAACTCACCACCTCGTCATGACGTTCGAGGGATTTCGACCATTTTTCGAAAGAATTTTCACTTTATATTTGGAACGCTTGGATAGTCGGCGTACGAAGAATTGAGCGTAACTTTTGCACACGATGTCCGTTTTGGGCCCATAAGTACTTTTTGGATATATAACGACCGTTTTGGATTGAACTGACAAGGTCGTCGTGACGTTCGAGGGATTTCAGCCATTTTTTGAAAGACAGAGCACATTTATATTTTGGAACGCTTGGATTGTCGGCGTACGAAGAATTGAACGTAACTTTTGCATACATTGTCTATTTTGGGCCCATAAGTACTTTTTGGAAATGTAGCGACCGTTTTAGATTGAACTCACCACCTCGTCATGACGTTCGAGGGATTTCGGCCATTTTTCAAAAGACTGAGCACTTTTATATTTGGGACGCTTGGATAGTCGGCGTACGAAGAATTGAGCGTAACTTTTCCACACGGTGTCCGTTTTGGGCCCATAAGTACTTTTTGGAAATGTAGCGACCGTTTTGGATTGAACTCACCAGTTCATCGTGACGTTCGAGCGACTTCGGCCACTTTTCAAACGACTGAGCACTTTATATTTGGAACGCTTGGATAGTCGACGTACGAAGAATTGAACGTAACTTTTACGCAGGGCGTCCGATTTGGGCCCATAAGTGCTTTTTGGAAATGTAGCGATCGTCTGGAATTAAACTCACCACCTCATCGTGACGTTCGAGGGATTTCAGCCATTTTTTGAAAGACTGAGCACATTTATATTTGGAACGCTTGGATAGTCGGCGTACGAAGAATTGAGCGTAACTTTTGCACACGATGTCCGTTTTGGGCCCATAAGTACTTTTTGGATATGTAGCGACCGTTTTGGATTGAACTCACAAGTTCATCATGACGTTCGAGGAATTTCGGCCATTTTTTGAAAGAATAAGCACTTTTATATTTGGAACGCTTGGATAGTCGCCGTACGAAGAATTGAACGTAACTTTTGCACACGTTGTCCGTTTTGGGCCCATAAGTTCTTTTTGGAAATGTAGCGATCCTTTTCGATTGAACTCACTACTTCGTTGTGACGTTCGAGGGATTTTGGCCATTTTTCGAAATAATGAGCACTTTTATATTTGGAACGCTTGGATAGCAGCCATTTTTCGAAAGAATGAGCACTTTATATTTGGAATGCTTGGATAGTCGGCGTACGAAGAATTAAGCGTAACTTTTGCACACGATGTCCGTTTTCGGCCCATAAGTACATTTTGGATATGTAGCGACCGTTTTGGATTGAACTCACAAGTTCGTCGTGACGTTCGAGGGATTTTATTTTTGGATTGAACTCACCAGTTCATCGTGACGTTCGAGCGACTTCGGCCACTTTTCAAACGACTGAGCACTTTATATTTGGAACACTTGGATAGTCGACGTACGAAGAATTGAACGTAACTTTTGCGCAGGGCGTCCGATTTGGGCCCATAAGTGCTTTTTGGAAATGTAGCGATCGTCTGGAATTGAACTCACCACCTCATCGTGACGTTTGAGGGATTTCAGCCATTTTTTGAAAGACTGAGCACATTTATATTTGGAACGCTTGGATAGTTGGCGTACGAAGGATTGTGCGTAACTTTTGCACACGGTGTCCGTTTTGGGCCCATAAGTACTTTTTGGAGATGTAGCGAACGTTTTGGATTGAACTCACCACTTCATCGTGACGTTCGAGGGATTTCGGCCATTTTTCGAAAGAATGAGCACTTTTATTTTTGGAACGCTTGGATAATCGGCGTACGAAGAATTGAGCGTAACTGTTGCACACGATGTCCGTTTTGGGCCCATAAGTACTTTTTCGAAATGTAGCGACCGTTTTGGATTGAACTCACCACCTCGTCGTGACGTTCGAGGGATTTCGGCCATTTTTCAAAAGAATGAGCACTTTTATATTTGGAATGATTGGATAGTTGGGGTACGAATAATTGAGCCTAACGTTTGCACACCGTGTCCGTTTTGGGCCCATAAGTACTTTTGGGATATGTGGCGACCGTTTTGGATTGAACTGACAACTTCGTCGTAACGTATGAGGGATTTTGCCCATTTTTCGAAAGAATGAGCACTTTATATTTGGAACGCTTGGATAGTCGGCGTACGAAGAATTGAACGTAACTTTTGCACACGTTGTCCGTTTTGGGCCCATAAGTACTTTTTGGAAATGTAGCGACCGTTTTGGATTGAACTCACCACTTCGTCGTGACGTTCGAGGGATTTTGGCCATTTTTTGAAAGATTGAGCACTTTATGTTTGGAACGCTTGGATAGTCGGCGTACGAAGAATTGAACGTGACTTTTGCGCACGGTGTCCATTTTGGGCCTTTATGAACTTTTTGGAAATGTAGCGACCGTTTTGGATTGAACTCACCACTTCGTCGTGACGTTCGAGGGATTTTGGCCATTTTTCGAAAGAATGAGCACTTTATATTTGGAACGCTTGGATAGTCGGGGTACGAAGAATTGAGCCTAACTTTTGCACACAGTGTCCGTTTTGGGCCCATAAGTACTTTTGGGATATGTGGCGACCGTTTTGGATTGAACTCACAACTTCGTCGTGACGTACGAGGGATTTTGGCCATTTTTCGAAAGAATGAGTACTTTAGATTTGGAACGCTTGGATAGTCGGCGTACGAAGAATTGAGCGTAACTTTTACACACGGTATCCGTTTTGGGCCCATAAATACTTTTTGGAAATGCAGCGACCGTTTTGGAATGAACTCACCACTTCATCGTGACGTTCGAGGGATTTTGGCCATTTTTCGAAAGACTGAGCGCTTTATTTTTGGAACGCTTGGATAGTCGGCGTACGAAGAATTGAACTTAACTTTTGCGCACGGTGTCCGTTTTGGGCCCATAAGTACTTTTTGGAAATGTAGCGACCATTTTGGATTGAACTCACCATTTCGTCGTGACGTTCGAGGGTTTTTGGCCATTTTTCGAAAGACTGAGCACTTTTATATTTGGAACGCTTGGATAGTCGGCGTACGAAGAATTGAGCTTGACTTTTACACACGGTGTCCGTTTTGGGCCCATAAGTACTTTTTCGAAATGTCGCGACCATTTTGGATTGAACTCACAACTTCGACGTGATGTTCGAGGGATTTCGTCCATTTTTCGAAAGAATGAGCACTTTTATATTTGGAACGCTTGGATAGTCGGCGTACGAAGAATTGAGCGTAAATTTTCCACACGGTGTCCGTTTTGGGCCCATAAGTACTTTTTGGAAATGTAGCGACCGTTTTGGATTGAACTCACCACTTCGTCGTGACGTTCGAGGGACTTGGGCCACTTTTCAAACGACTGAGCACTTTATATTTGGAACGCTTGGATAGTCGACGTACGAAGAATTGAACGTAACTTTTGCGCACGGTGTCCGATTTGGGCCCATAAGTGCTTTTTGGAAATGTAGCGACCGTTTTGGATTGAACTCACGGCGTACGAAGAATTGAGCGTAACTTTTGGACACGGTGTTCGTTTTGGGTCCAAAAGTACTTTTCGGAAATGTAGCGACCGTTTTGGATTGAACTCACGGCGTACGAAGAATTGAGCGTAACTTTTGGACACGGTGTTCGTTTTGGGTCCAAAAGTACTTTTCGGAAATGTAGCGACCGTTTTGGATTGAACTCACGGCGTACGAAGAATTGAGCGTAACTTTTGGACACGGTGTTCGTTTTGGGTCCAAAAGTACTTTTCGGAAATGTAGCGACCGTTTTGGATTGAACTCACGGCGTACGAAGAATTGAGCGTAACTTTTGGACACGGTGTTCGTTTTGGGTCCAAAAGTACTTTTCGGAAATGTAGCGACCGTTTTGGATTGAACTCATCACTTCGTCGTGACGTTCGAGGGATTTCGGCCATTTTTCGAAAGAATGAGCACTTTTATATTTGGAACGGTTGGATAGTCGGCGTACGAAGAATTGAACGTAACTTTTGCAAACGTTGTCCGTTTTGGGTCCATTAGTACTTTTTGGAAATGTAGCGACCGTTTTGGATTAAACTCACAACTTCGCCGTGACGTTCGAGGGATTTCGGCCATTTTTTGAAAGAATGAGCACTTTTATATTTGGAACGCTTGGATAGTCGGCGTACGAAGAATTGAACGTAACTTTTGCACACGTTGTCCGTTTTGGGCCCATAAGTACTTTTTGGAAATGTAGCGACCGTTTTGGATTGAACTCACCACTTCGTCGTGACGTTCGAGGGATTTTTGCCATTTTTTGAAAGATTGAGCACTTTATGTTTGGAACGCTTGGATAGTCGGCGTACGAAGAATTGAACGTGACTTTTGCGCACGGTGTCCATTTTGGGCCGTTATGAACTTTTTGGAAATGTAGCGACCGTTTTTGATTGAACTCACAACTTCGTCATGACGTTTGAAGGATTTCGGCCGTTTTTCGAAAGAACGAGCACTTTCATATTTGGAACGCTTGGATAGTCGGCGTACGAAGAATTGAACGTAACTTTTGCACACGTTGTCCGTTTTGGGCCCATAAGTACTTTTGGGATATGTGGCGACCGTTTTGGATTGAACTCACAACTTCGTCGTGACGTACGAGGGATTTTGGCCATTTTCCGAACGAATGAGCACTTTAGATTTGGAACGCTTGGATAGTCGGCGTACGAAGAATTGAGCGTAACTTTTGCACACGGTATCCGTTTTGGGCCCATAAGTTCTTTTTGGAAATGTAGCGCCCGTTTTGGATTGAACTCACAACTTCGGCGTGACGTTCGAGGGATTTTGGCCATTTTCCGAACGAATGAGCACTTTAGATTTGGAACGCTTGGATAGTCGGCGTACGAAGAATTGAGCCTAACTTTTGCACACAGTGTCCGTTTTGGGCCCATAAGTTCTTTTTGGAAATGTAGCGACCGTTTTGGATTGAACTCACCACTTCGTCGTGACGTTCGAGGGTTTTTGGCCATTTTTCGAAAGACTGAGTACTTTTATATTTGGAACGCTTGGATAGTCGGCGTACGAAAAATTGAGCATGACTTTTGCACACGGTGTCCGTTTTGGGCCCATAAGTACTTTTAGGAAATGTAGCGACCGTTTTGGACTGAACTCACCACTTCATCGTGACGTTCGAGGGATTTCGTCCATTTTTCGAAAGAATGAGCACTTTTATATTCGTCCGTTTTGGGCCCATAAGTACTTTTAGGAAATGTAGCGACCGTTTTGGACTGAACTCACCACTTCATCGTGACGTTAGAGGGGCTTCGGCCACTTTTCAAACGACAGAGCACATTATATTTGGAACGCTTGGATAGTCGGCGTACGAATAATTGAGCTTTACTTTTGCACCCGGTGTCCGTTTTGGGCCCATAAGTACTTTTTGGAAATGTAGCGACCGTTTTGGATTGAACTCACCACTTCATCGTGACGTTAGAGGGGCTTCGGCCACTTTTCAAACGACAGAGCACATTATATTTGGAACGCTTGGATAGTCGACGTACGAAGAATTGAACGTAACTTTTGCGCACGGTGTCCGATTTGGGCCCATAAGCGCTTTTTGGAAATGTAGCGACCGTCTGGAATTGAACTCACCACCTCATCGTGACGTTCGAGGGATTTCAGCCATTTTTTGAAAGACTGAGCACATTTATATTTGGAACGCTTGGATAGTCGGCGTACGAAGAATTGAGCGTAACTTTTCCACACGGTGTCCGTTTTGGGCCCATAAGTACTTTTTGGAAATGTAGCGACCGTTTTGGATTGAACTCACCACTTCATCGTGACGTTCGAGGGACTTCGGCCACTTTTCAAACGACTGAGCACATTATATTTGGAACGCTTGGATAGTCGACGTACGAAGAATTGAACGTAACTTTTTAACACGTTGTCCGTTTTGGGCCCATAAGTTCTTTTTGGAAATGTAGCGACCCTTTTGGATTGAACTCACTACTTCGTTGTGATGTTTGAGGGATTTTGGCCATTTTTCGAAATAATGAGCACTTTTATATTTGGAACGCTTGGATAGTCGGCGTACGAAGAATTGAGCATGACTTTTGCACACGGCGTCCGTTTTGGGCCCATAAGTACTTTTTGGAAATGTCGCGACCATTTTGGATTGAACTCACAACTTCGACGTGACGTTCGAGGGATTTCGTCCATTTTTCGAAAGAATGAGCACTTTTATATTTGGAACGATTGGATAGTCGGCGTATGAAGAATTGAGCGTAACTTTTCCACACGGTGTCCGTTTTAGGCCCATAAGTACTTTTTGGAAATGTAGCGACCGTCTGGAATTGAACTCACCACCTCATCGTGACGTTCGAGGGATTTCAGCCATTTTTTGAAAGACTGAGCACATTTATATTTGGAACGATTGGATAGTCGGCGTATGAAGAATTGAGCGTAACTTTTCCACACGGTGTCCGTTTTAGGCCCATAAGTACTTTTTGGAAATGTAGCGACCGTCTGGAATTGAACTCACCACCTCATCGTGACGTTCGAGGGATTTCAGCCATTTTTTGAAAGACTGAGCACATTTATATTTGGAACGATTGGATAGTCGGCGTATGAAGAATTGAGCGTAACTTTTCCACACGGTGTCCGTTTTAGGCCCATAAGTACTTTTTGGAAATGTAGCGACCATTTTGGATTGAACTCACCACTTCGTCGTGACGTTCGAGGGAGTTCGGCCACTTTTCAAACGACTGAGCACATTATATTTGGAACGCTTGGATAGTCGACGTACGAAGAATTGAACGTAACTTTTGCGCACGGTGTCCGATTTGGGCCCATAAGTGCTTTTTGGAAATGTAGCGACCGTCTGGAATTGAACTCACCACCTTATCGTGACGTTCGAGGAATTTTAGCCATTTTTTTAAAGACTGAGCACATTTATATTTGGAACGCTTGGATAGTTGGCGTACGAAGGATTGTGCGTAACTTTTGCACATGGTGTCCGTTTTGGGCCCATAAGTACTTTTTGGAAATGTAGCGACCGTTTTGGATTAAACTCACAACTTCGTCGTGACGTTCGAGGGATTTCGGCCATTTTTTGAAAGAATGAGCACTTTTATATTTGGAACGCTTGGATAGTCGGCGTAAGAAGAATTGAACGTAACTTTTGCACACGTTGTCCGTTTTGGGCCCATAAGTTCATTTTGGAAATGTAGCGACCCTTTTGGATTGAACTCACTACTTCGTCGTGACGTTTGAGGGATTTTGGCCATTTTTCGAAAGAATGAGCACTTTTATATTTGGAACGGTTGGATAGTCGGCGTACGAAGAATTGAACGTAACTTTTGCAAACGTTGTCCGTTTTGGGCCCATAAGTACTTTTTGGAAATGTAGCGACCGTTTTGGATTAAACTCACAACTTCGCCGTGACGTTCGAGGGATTTCATCCATTTTTCGAAAGAATGAGCACTTTTATATTTGGAACGATTGGATAGTCGGCGTACGAAGAATTGAGCGTAACTTTTCCACACGGTGTCCGTTTTGGGCCCATAAGTACTTTTTGGAAATGTAGCGACCCTTTGGGATTGAACTCACAACTTCGTCGTGACGTTCGAGGGACTTCGGCCACTTTTCAAACGACTGAGCACATTATATTTGGAACGCTTGGATAGTCGGCGTACGAAGAATTGAACGTAACTTTTGCGCACGGTGTCCGTTTTGGGCCCATAAATACTTTTGGAAATGTAGCGACCCTTTGGGATTGAACTCACAACTTCGTCGTGACGTTCGAGGGACTTCGGCCACTTTTCAAACGACTGAGCACATTATATTTGGAACGCTTGGATAGTCGGCGTACGAAGAATTGAACGTAACTTTTGCGCACGGTGTCCGTTTTGGGCCCATAAATACTTTTGGAAATGTAGCGACCCTTTGGGATTGAACTCACAACTTCGTCGTGACGTTCGAGGGACTTCGGCCACTTTTCAAACGACTGAGCACATTATATTTGGAACGCTTGGATAGTCGGCGTACGAAGAATTGAACGTAACTTTTGCGCACGGTGTCCGATTTGGGCCCATAAGTGCTTTTTGGAAATGTAGCGACCGTCTGGAATTGAACTCACCACCTCATCGTGACGTTCGAGGAATTTCAGCCATTTTTTTAAAGACTGAGCACATTTATATTTGGAACGCTTGGATAGTTGGCGTACGAAGGATTGTACGTAACTTTTGCACATGGTGTCCGTTTTGGGCCCATAAGTACTTTTTGGAAATGTAGCGACCGTTTTGGATTAAACTCACAACTTCGTCGTGACGTTCGAGGGATTTCGGCCATTTTTTGAAAGAATGAGCACTTTTATATTTGGAACGCTTGGATAGTCGGCGTACGAAGAATTGAACGTAACTTTTGCACACGTTGTCCGTTTTGGGCCCATAAGTTCGTTTTGGAAATGTAGCGACCCTTTTGGATTGAACTAACTACTTCGTCGTGACGTTTGAGGTATTTTGGCCATTTTTCGAAAGAATGAGGACTTTTATATTTGGAACGGTTGGATAGTCGGCGTACGAAGAATTGAACGTAACTTTTGCAAACGTTGTCCGTTTTGGGCCCATAAGTACTTTTTGGAAATGTAGCGACCGTTTTCGATTGAACTCACAACCTCGTCATGACGTTCGAGGGATTTTGGCAGTTTTTCGAAAGACTGAGCACTTTTATATTTGGGACGCTTGGATAGTCGACGTACGAAGAATTGAGCGTAACTTTTACACACGGTGTCCGTTTTGGGCCCATAGGTACTTTTTGGAAATGTAGCGACCCTTTTGGATTGAACTCACTACTTCGTCATGACGTTCGAGGGATTTCTCCCATTTTCGAAAGACTGAGCACTTTTATATTTGGGACGCTTGGATAGTCGGCGTACGAAGAATTGAGCGTAACTTTTGCACACGATGTCCGTTTTGGGCCCATAGGTTCTTTTTGGAAATGTAGCGACCCTTTTGGATTGAACTCACTACTTCGTCGTGACGTTTGAGGGATTTTGGCCATTTTTCGAAAGAATAAGCACTTTTATATTTGGAACGGTTGGATAGTCGGCGTACGAAGAATTGAACGTAACTTTTGCACACGTTGTCCGTTTTGGGCCCATAAGTACTTTTTGAAAATGTAGCGACCGTTTTCGATTGAACACACCACCTCGTCATGACGTTCGAGGGATTTTGGCCATGTTTCAAAAGACTGAGCACTTTTATATTTGGGACGCTTGGATAGTCGGCGTACGAAGAATTGAGCGTAACTTTTGCACACGGTGTCCGTTTTGGGCCCATAGGTACTTTTTGGAAATGTAGCGACCCTTTTGGATTGATCTCAATTCTTCGTCATGACGTTCGAGGGATTTCAGCAACTTTTCGAAAGAATGAGCACTTTTATATTTGGAACGCTTGGATAGTCAGCGTACGAAGAATTGAACGTAACTTTTGCACACGTTGTCCGTTTTGGGCCCACAAGTACTTTTTGGAAATGTAGCAATCGTTTTCGATTGAACTCACCACCTCGTCATGACGTTCGAGGGATTTTGGCCATTTTTCGAAAGAATTTGCACTTTATATTTGGAATACTTGGATAGTCGGCGTACGAAGAATTAAGCATAACTTTTACACACGATGTCCGTTTTCGGCCCATAAGTACTTTTTGGATATGTAGCAACTGTTTTGGATTGAACTCACAAGTTCGCCATGACGTTCGAGGGATTTCGCCCATTTTTTGAAAGAACGAGCACATTTATATTTGGAACGCTTGGATAATCGGCGTATGAAGAATTGAGCGTAACTGTTGCACACGATGTCCATTTTGGGCCCATAAGTACTTTTTGGAAATGTAGCGAACGTTTTGGATTGAGCTCACCACTTCATCGTGACGTTCGAGGGATTTCGGCCATTTTTCGAAAGAATGAGCACTTTATGTTTGGAACGCTCGGATAGTCGGCTTATGAAGAATTGAGCGTAACTTTTCCGCACGGTGTCCGTTATGGGCCCATAAGTACTTTTTGGAAATGTAGCGACCGTTTTGGATTGAACTCACAATTTCGTCGTGACGTTCGAGGGATTTCGGCCATTTTTCGAAAGAATGAGTACTTTTATATTTGGAACGCTTGGATAATCGGCGTACGAAGAATTGAACGTAACTTTTGCACACGTTGTCCGTTTTGGGCCCATAAGTACATTTTGGAAATGTAGCGATAGTTTTCGATTGAACTCACCACCTCGTCATGACGTTCGAGGGATTTCGGCCATTTTTCGAAAGAATTCTCACTTTATATTTGGAACGCTTGGATAGTCGGCGTACGAAAAATTGAGCGTAACTTTTGCACACGATGTTCGTTTTGGGCCCATAAGTACTTTTTGGATATGTAACGACCATTTTGGATTGAACTGACAAGTTCATCGTGACGTTCGAGGGATTTCAGCCATTTTTCGAAAGACAGAGCACTTTTATATTTGGAACGCTTGGATTGTCGGCGTACGAAGAATTGAACGTAACTTTTGCATACGTTGTCTATTTTGGGCCCATAAGTACTTTTTGGATATGTAACGACCATTTTGGATTGAACTGACAAGTTCATCGTGACGTTCGAGGGATTTCAGCCATTTTTCGAAAGACTGAGCACTTTTATATTTGGAACGCTTGGATAGTCGGCGTACGAAGAATTGAACGTAACTTTTGCATACGTTGTCTATTTTGGGCCCATAAGTACTTTTTGGATATGTAACGACCATTTTGGATTGAACTGACAAGTTCATCGTGACGTTCGAGGGATTTCAGCCATTTTTCGAAAGACTGAGCACTTTTATATTTGGAACGCTTGGATAGTCGGCGTACGAAGAATTGAACGTAACTTTTGCATACGTTGTCTATTTTGGGCCCATAAGTACTTTTTGGATATGTAACGACCATTTTGGATTGAACTGACAAGTTCATCGTGACGTTCGAGGGATTTCAGCCATTTTTCGAAAGACTGAGCACTTTTATATTTGGAACGCTTGGATAGTCGGCGTACGAAGAATTGAGCGTAACTTTTGCACACGATGTCCGTTTTGGGCCCATAAGTACTTTTTGGATATGTGGCGACCGTTTTGGATTGAACTCACAAGTTCGTCGTGACGTTCGTGGGATTTCAGCCATTTTTCGAAAGACTGAGCACTTTTATATTTGGAACGCTTGGATAGTCGGCGTACGAAGAATTGAGCGTAA
>NW_019262624.1:33355-33530 GCF_002742605.1 Olea europaea var. sylvestris | reverse complement strand
AGTCAATCCTAACTGGCTCAAGCTAGTGCCCGTACTAAGACTAAGAAGGATCGCCTTTGATAGCGATAACCGTCTATTATGTATGAGAGGAGAGAGAAAAGCCTTGAGGATTCGGTATAACCTTCTCTTTATCTATTGCTTCAAGCAGAAGCGACGGGAATGACAGCAACTGGAG
>NW_019262624.1:23053-23805 GCF_002742605.1 Olea europaea var. sylvestris | reverse complement strand
AGCGCCTTATTCGATAGAGGGGTGCTCCTATTTAGTTAGTCTCATCAGCTTTGGCGAATCCTATCGTAGTTCTTCAGCTAGCCTTGAATCATATGACGGGATTTCAACTACGGATATATGTCTGTGTCAGCATCTCTTCGCTAGGAAGAAGGAAAGTCTTTAAACCGGGATCCCATGAATCCTAGCTCTAGCTACGATCTGTCTTCTCTTATGAGATTTCCGGACGAGCGGTGTCTTACTTTATTTATGTTGATTGATACCCAAGTGTCACTGAACTAACTCGCTGTCGAAGCGAACTTCTTTTCTCGGGGCACTGAACTCACTTAAGCCGAATCTCACGCCCTCTTTATTTTATGGCAGCTATCTCTTCCTAAACAGTAGAGAAATAAAGCCCTCTGACTCCAGCACCTCTTATTGCTTGTGAAAGAGAGCTATTCCTCTGCTTTCTTCCGCGGATTCAATAGCAGCTCCCATTCAAGAAGACCGAGAGACAGTAGCTGCCTTTCAAGCAGACTAAGAATCCGGTATGGAAGACTCTTCCCCCAACCTTGGGCAATTCTTTCCCAAAGCAAAGCTTTATCCGCAGCTTTCTTATTGTATGATGCCTCAAGCCAAGTTCTTTTGACTTCTTAGTGGGACTTCGCTCTGGGAGCTTTAGCACTCCTTATTCTTCTTTGGTAAGAAGTGAAGTTACTTAAACTATCTTTCGCTTTAAAGAACATACTTTTTTGAGTTCTCCAACTAAGCTAAAG
>NW_019262624.1:20121-20347 GCF_002742605.1 Olea europaea var. sylvestris | reverse complement strand
GAAACCTAAAGTAGCTACATCCAGCTCTATGAATAAAATCCCTCCTTATATCACTAGAAGAGATACAGGAAGGAATAATAGCCAAGAGGGAATGAATTCATTTTCTTTCAAAATCCCAAAGAAGTCAGAAACAGACGCTGAAGGATCAGCTGAAGCAGAAGAATAATAGAAAGCTGAAGCAGCTAAAGCATCCGCAGAAGAGGAAACCATTGTTGATCCTATGGGG
>NW_019262624.1:9744-10255 GCF_002742605.1 Olea europaea var. sylvestris | reverse complement strand
ATGGAAATACTGACTCCCAACATAAGGAGTCAAAGAGAGCTACACGAGCAGAACTTCTCAAGTCAGCCTCACAACAAAAGGATAGGAATCCGCTTCTAAGGTTGTCTGTCACAAGAGGACTACTCTTTGATCTCTCTCCTACGCTCTTCGATAGCTGCTTGGCTTACAGGAACTACCTTATTCCTAGATCTTCTTTCTTATTAGTTGTTCTATCTTGATCTAAAACTACTAGTAGGAACAAAGCTACCATCAAAGACATTCTTAGCTGGCCTAGCTTGATAGAAACCTAAAGTAGCTACATCCAGCTCTATGAATAAAATCCCTCCTTATATCACTAGAAGAGATACAGGAANAATATATCGGTTTTTGAGCTCATGATGGGTTCTTGGGAATGGAATCCCAAACCAAGCACAGCAAAAGCAAGCCAGTTTTTTTTCTCATGAACCCGGAGTTCCTTACAGTTCAAGGGAATTGATCTCAGATCAGAAAACAAAAGCGCAGGGGAACAGCA
>NW_019262624.1:0-570 GCF_002742605.1 Olea europaea var. sylvestris | reverse complement strand
CTTATCTTATATTTATACGCTTTCTTATGAGAACATTCTCGCGGAGCTTTGGAAAGCGAGACATTAGATCTTCTAGTTGTGAAATTCCTAAATCAAATCAATCAAAGAAAAAGGCCGTCAAGGCTTTCGAAAAGAAGAAGCAAATGAAATAGTTCATTGACCCTGCCTTTACTTACACTCCTTTCTTCATAGAAAGACCGGCTATGTCTACTAGAACCCGCTGTGGAGCAAGCTGCTTTCTTATCTTAGAATATTTTCTATTTCAAAAAATCGATTCTTTCATCCACTCGGTTCGGCTCACAGAAAAAACAAACCACTATCCCTACTGTACCTATTCTTCTCTATAAGGAAGGACGAAGGATGCTCTTCTCTATGTAGAGGGTGCCCCTTTCTATTATTATTAAGAAAAAAGTCTTTCCCGGCCTTGTTTATCGCTTCGTTTGTTGGCTCCTAGAGACATTGGGAAAGTCCCTGACAGACCTACGCCAATATATCGGTTTTTGAGCTCATGATGGGTTCTTGGGAATGGAATCCCAAACCAAGCACAGCAAAAGCAAGCCAGTTTTTTTT
>NW_019262623.1:0-23640 GCF_002742605.1 Olea europaea var. sylvestris | reverse complement strand
AAGTGCTCACTCTTTCGAAAAATGGCCGAAATCCCTCATACGTCACGACGAAGTGGTGAGTTCAATCTAAAACGGTCGCTATATTTCCAAAAAGTACTTACAGGCCCAAAACGGACACCGTGTACAAAAGTTACGCTCAATTCTTCGTACGCTTACAATCCAAATGTTCCTAATATGCAAGTGCTCACACTTTGGAAAAATGGCCGAAATTGCTCATACGTCACGACGAAGTGGTGAGTTCAATCAAAAACGATCGCTACATTTCCAAAAAGTTCTTATGGGCTCAGAACGGACATCGTGTGCAAAAGTTACACTCAATTCTTCGTACGTCGACAATCTAAGCGTTCCAAATATGTAAGTGCTCATTCTTTCAAAAAATGGCCCAAATCCCTCGTACGTCATGACGAAGTTGTGAGTTCAATCCAAAATGGTTGCTACATTTCCAAAAAGTACTTATGGTCCCAAAATGGACACCGTGTGCAAAAGTTATGCTCAATTCTTCGTACGCCGACAATTTAAGCGTTCCAAATATGCAAGTGCTCATTCTTTCGAAAAATGGACTAAATCTCTCGTACGTCACGACGAAGTTGTGAGTTCAATCTAAAACGGTAGCTACATTTCCAAAAAGTACTTACGGGCCCAAAACGGACACCGTGTGCAAAAGTTACGCTCAGTTATTCGTAGGCCGACAATCCAAGCGTTCCAAATATGCAAGTGCTCACACATTCGAAAAATGGACGAAATCCCTCATACGTCATGACGAAGTGGTGAGTTCAATCCAAAACGGTCGCTACATTTCCAAATATTTCTTATGGACCCAAAACGGACACCGTGTGCAAAAGTTACCCTCAATTCTTTGTAGGTCGACAATCCAAGCGTTCCAAATCTGCAAGTGCTCATTCTTTCGAAAAACGGGCGAAATCCCTCGTACGTCACGACGAAGTGGTGAGTTCAATCTAAAACGGTCGCTACATTTTCAAAACGTACTTACGGGCCTAAAATGGACACCGTGTGTAAAAGTTACGCTCATTTCTTCATACGCCGACAATCCAAGCGTTCCAAATATGTAAGTGCTCACTCTTTCGAAAAATGGCCGAAATCCCTCATACGTCACGACGAAGTGGTGAGTTCAATCTAAAACGGTCGCTACATTTCCAAAAAGTACTTACAGGCCCAAAACGGACACCGTGTACAAAAGTTACGCTCAATTCTTTGTACGCCGACAATCCAAGGTTTCCAAATATGCAAGTGCTCACAGTTTCGAAAAATGGCCGAAATCCCACATACGTCACGACGAAGTGGTGAGTTCAATCCAAAAAGGTCGCTACATTTCCAAAAAGTTCTTATGGGCCCAAAACCGACACCGTGTGCAATAGTTACGCTCAATTCTTCGTACGCCGACAATCCAAGCGTTCCAAATATGCAAGTTCTCACTCTTTCAAAAAATGGTTGAAGTCCCTCACACATCACGATGAATTGGTGAGTTCAATCGAAAACGATCGCTACATTTCCAAAAAGTACTTGCGGGCCCGAAAAGGACACCGGGTGCAAAAGTTACGCTCAATTCTTCGTACGCCAACAATCCAAGCGTTTCGAATATGCAATGCTCACTCTTTCGAAAAATGGCCGAAATCCCTAAGACATCACGATGACGTGGTGAGTTCAATCTAAAACGGTCGCCACATTTCCAAAAAGTACTTACGGGCCCAAAACGGACACCGTGTGCAAAAGTTACGCTCAATTCTTCGTACGACGACAATCCAAGCGTTCCAAATATGCAAGTGCTCACTCTTCCAAAAAATGGCCGAAATCCCTCATACGTCACGACGAATTGGTGAGTTCAATCTAGAACTATCGCGACATTTCCAAAAGGTACTTGCGGGCCCAAAACGGACATCGGGTGCAAAAGTTACGCTCAATTCTTCGTACTCCGACAATCCAAGCGTTCCAAATATGCAAGTGCTCACTCTTTTGAAAAATTGCCGAAATCCCTTAGACGTCACGATGAAGTGGTGAGTTCAATCTAAAACGGTCGCTACATTTCCAAAAAGTACTTACGGGCCCAAAACGGACACCGTGTGCAAAAGTTACGCTCAATTCTTCGTACGACGACAATCCAAGCGTTCCAAATATGCAAGTGCTCATTCTTTTGAAAAATGGCCGAAATCCTTCATACGTCACGATGAATTGGTGAGTTCAATCCAAAACGGTCGCTACATTTCCAAAAAGTACTTGCGGTCCCAAAACGGACTCCGGGTGTAAAAGTTATGCTCAATTTTTCGTACGCCGACAATCCAAGCGTTCCAAATATGCAAGTGCTCACTCTTTCGAAAAATGGCCGAAATCCCTTAGACGTCACGATGAAGTGGTGAGTTCAATCTAAAATGGTCGCTACATTTCCAAATAGTACTTGCGGGCCCAAAACGGACGCCGGGTGCAAAAGTTACGCTCAATTCTTCGTACGTTGACAATCCAAGCGTTCCAAATATGTAAGTGCTCACTCTTTCGAAAAATGGCCGAAATTGCTCATACGTCACGACAAAGTGGTGAGTTCAATCCAAAACGGTCGCTACATTTCCAAAAAGTACTTACCGGCCCAAAACAGACACCGTGTGCAAAAGTTATGCTCAATTCTTCGTACGACGATAATCCAAGCATTCCAAATATGCAAGTGCTCACTCTTTCGAAAAATGGTAGAAATCGCTCATACGTCACGATGAAGTGGTGAGTTCAATCCAAAACGGTCGCTACATTTCCAAAAAGTAATTACGGGCCCAAAACGGACACCGTGTGCAATAGTTACCCTCAATTCTTTGTAAGTCGACAATCCAAGCGTTCCAAATACGTAAGTGCTCATTCTTTCAAAAAAATGGCCGAAATCTCTCGTACGTCACAACGAAGTGGTGAGCTCAATCTAAAACGGTGGCTACGTTTCCAAAAAGTACTTAGGGCCCAAAACGGACATCGTGTGCAAAAGTTGCGCTCAATTCTTCGTACGCCGACAATCCAAGCGTTCCAAATATACAAGTGCTCACAATTTCGAAAAATGGCCGAAATCCCTCATACGACATGATGAAGTGGTGAGTTCAATCCAAAACGTTCGCTACATTTCCAAAAAGTTCTTATGGGCACAAAACGAACACCGTGTGCAAGAGTTACGCTCAATTCTTCGTACGCCGACAATCCAAGCGTTCCAAATATGCAAGTGCTCACTCTTTTGAAAAATGGCCGAAATCCATCATACATCACGATGAAGTGGTGAGTTCAATCAAAAACGGTCGCTATATTTCCAAAAAGTTCTTATGGGCCCAAAACGGACACCGTGTGCAAAAGTTACCCTCAATTCTTCGTACGTCGACAATCCAAGCGTTCCAAATATGCAAGTGCTCATTCTTTCGAAAAATGGCTGAAATCCCTCATACGTCACGACGAAGGGGTGAGTTCAATCTAAAACGGTCGCTACATTTCCAAAAAGTACTTACGGGCCCCAAACGGACTCTGTGTGCAAAAGTTACGCTCAATTCTTCGTACGCCAATAGTCCAAGGGTTCCAAATACGAAAGTGCTCACTCTTTCAAAAAATGGCTGAAATCCCTCATACGCCACGACGAAGTGGTGAGTTCAATCCAAAACAGTCGCTACATTTCCCAAAGGTACTTACGGGCCCAAAACGGACACCGTGTGCAAAAGTTACGCTCAATTGTTCGTACGCTGACAATCCAAACGTTCCAAATATGCAAGTGCTCACACTTTGGAATAATGGCCGAAATCGCTCATACGTCACGACGAAGTGGTGAGTTCAATCAAAAACGATCGCTACATTTCCAAAAAGTTCTTATGGGCCCAGAACGGACATCGTGTGCAAAAGTTACACTCAATTCTTCGTACGTCGACAATCCAAGCGTACCAAATATGTAAGTGCTCATTCTTTCAAAAAATGGCCCAAATCCCTCGTACGTCACGACGAAGTAGTGAGTTCAATCCAAAATGGTCGCTACATTTCCAAAAAGTACTTATGGTCCCAAAACGGACACCGTGTGCAAAAGTTTTGCTCAATTCTTCGTACGCCGACAATTTAAGCGTTCCAAATATGCAAGTGCTCATTCTTTCGAAAAATGGACTAAATCTCTCGTACGTCATGATGAAGTTGTGAGTTCAATCTAAAACGGTAGCTACATTTCCAGAAAGTACTTACGGGCCCAAAACGGACACCGTGTGCAAAAGTTACTCTCAATTATTCGTAGGCCGACAATCCAAGCATTCCAAATATGCAAGTGCTCACACATTCGAAAAATGGACGACATCCCTCATACGTCATAACGAAGTGGTGAGTTCAATCCAAAACGGTCGCTACATTTCCAAAAAGTTCTTATGGACCCAAAACGGACACCGTGTGCAAAAGTTACGCTCAATTCTTCGTACGTCGACATTCCAAGCGTTCCAAATATGCAAGTGCTCATTCTTTCGAAAAATGGCCGAAATCCCTCATACGTCACGATGAATTGGTGAGTTCAATCTAAAATGGTCGCCGCATTTCCAAAAAGTACTTGCGGGCCCAAAACGGACACCGGGTGCAAAAGTTACGCTCAATTCTTCGTACACGGACAATCCAAGCGTTCCAAATATGCAAGTGCTCACTCTTTCGAAAAATGGCCGAAATCCCTCATACGACACGATGAAGTGGTGAGTTCAATCCAAAACGGTCGCTACATTTCCAAAAAGTACTTGCAGGCCCAAAACGGACACCGGGTGCAAAAGTTATGCTCAATTCTTCGTACGACGACAATCCAAGCGTTCCAAATATGCAAGTGCTCATTCTTTCGAAAAATGGCCAAAATCCTTCATACGTCACGATGAATTGGTGAGTTCAATCCAAAACGGTCGCTACATTTCCAAAAAGTACTTGCGGTCCCAAAACGGACTCCGGGTGCAAAAGTTATGCTCAATTTTTCGTATGCCGACAATCCAAGCGTTCCAAATATGCAAGTACTCACTCTTTCAAAAAATGGCCGAAATCCCTTAGACGTCACGATGAAGTGGTGAGTTCAATCTAAAATGGTCGCTACATTTCCAAAAATTACTTACGGGCCCAAAACGGACGCCGGGTGCAAAAGTTACGCTCAATTCTTCGTACGCTGACAATCCAAGCGTTCCAAATATGCAAGTGCTCATTCTTTCGAAAAATGGCCGAAATCCTTCATACGTCACGACGAAGTGGTGAGTTCAATCCAAAACGGTCGCTACATTTTCAAAAAGTACTTGCGGGCCCAAAACGGACACAGTGTGCAAAAGTTATCCTCAATTCTTCGTACGTCGACAATCCAAGCGTTCCAAATACGCAAGTGCTCATTCTTTCGATAAATGGCCGAAATCCCTCGAACGTCACGACGAAGTAGTGAGTTCAATCCAAAACGGTCGCTACATTTCCAAAAAGTACTTAGGGCCCAAAACGGACATCGTGTGCAAAAGTTGCGCTCAATTCTTCGTACGCCGACAATCCAAGCGTTCCAAATATGTAAGTGCTCACAATTTCGAAAAATGGCCGAAATCCCTCATACGTCACGACGAAGTGGTGAGTTCAATCCAAATCGGTCGCTACATTTCCGAAAAGTTCTTATGGGCACAAAACGGACACCGTGTGCTAGAGTTACGCTCAATTCTTCGTACGCCGACAATCCAAGCGTTCCAAATATGCAAGTGCTCACTCTTTCGAAAAATGGGCAAAATCCATCGTAGATCACGATGAAGTGGTGAGTTCAATCAAAAACGGTCGCAACATTTCCAAAAAGTTCTTATGGGTCCAAAACAGACACCGTGTGCAAAAGTTACCCTCAATTCTTCGTACGTCGACAATCCAAGCGTTCCAAATATGCAAGTGCTCATTCTTTTGAAAAATGGCTGAAATCCCTCGTACGTCACGACGAAGTGGTGAGTTCGATCGAAAACGATCGCTACATTTCCAAAAAGTACTTACGGGCCCAAAACGGATACTGTGTGCAAAAGTTACGCTCAATTATTCGTGCACCGACAATCCAAGGGTTCCAACTATGCAAGTGCTTACTCTTTCAAAAAATGGCCGAAATCCCACATACGTCACGACGAAGTGGTGAGTTCAATCCAAAACGGTCGCTACATTTCCAAAAGGTACTTACGGGCCCAAAACGGACACCGTGTGCAAAAGTTACGCTCAATTGTTCGTACGCTGACAATCCAAACGTTCCAAATATGCAAGTGCTCACACATTGGAAAAATGGTCGAAATCGCTCATACGTCACGATGAAGTGGTGAGTTTAATCAAAAATGGTCGCTACATTTCCAAAAAGTTCTTATGGGCCCAAAACGGACATCGTGTGCAAAAGTTACACTCAATTCTTCGTACGTCGACAATCCAAGCGTTCCAAATATGTTAGTGCTCATTCTTTCAAAAAATAGCCCAAATCCCTCGAACGTCACGAAGAAGTGGTGAGTTCAATCCAAAACGGTCGCTACATTTTCAAAAAGTACTTATGGTCCCGAAACGGGCACCGTGTGCAAAAGTTATGCACAATTCTTTGTACGCCGACAATTTAAGCGTTCCAAATATGCAAGTGCTCATTCTTTCGAAAAATGACCTAAATCTCTCATACGTCACGACGAAGTTGTGAGTTCAATCTAAAACGGTAGCTACATTTCCAAAAAGTACTTACTGGCCCAAAACGGACATCGTGTGCAAAAGTTACACTCAATTCTTCGTACGCCGACAATCCAAGCATTCCAAATATGCAAGTGCTCATTCTTTCGAAAAATGGCCGAAATCCCTCGTACGTCACGATGAAATTGTGAGTTCAATCCAAAATGGTCGCTACATTTCCAAAAAGTACTTACGGGCCCAAAACGGACACCGTGTGCAATAGTTACGCTCAATTCTTCGTACGCGTACAATCCAAGCGTTCCAAATATGCAAGTGCTCATTATTTCGAAAAATGGCCGAAATCCCCCATACGTCACGATGAATTGGTGAGTTCAATCCAAAACGGTTGCTACATTTCCAAAAAGTACTTACGGGCCCAAAACGGACATCGTGTGAAAAAGTTAGCTCAATTTTTCGTACGACGACAATCCAAGCGTTCCAAATTTGCAAGTGCTCACTCTTTCGAAAAATGGCCAAAATCCTTCATACGTCACGACGAATTGGTGAGTTCAATCTAGAACGGTCGCGACAATTCCAAAAAGTACTTGCGGGCCCAAAACGGACACCGAGTGCAAAAGTCACGCTCAATTATTCGTACTCCGGCAATCCAAGCGTTCCAAATATGCAAGTGCTCACTCTTTCGAAAAATGGCCGAAATCCCTCAGACGTCACGATGAAGTGGCGTGTTCAATCTAAAACGGTCGCTACATTTCCAAAAAGTACTTACGGGCCAAAAACGGACACCGTGTGCAAAAGTTACGCTCAATTCTTCGTACGACGACAATCCAAGCGTTCCAAATATGTAAGTGCTCACAATTTCGAAAAATGGCCGAAATCCCTCATACGTCATGACAAAGTAGTGAGTTCAATCCAAAACGGTCGCTACATTTACAAAAAGGACTTATGGTTCCTAAACGGACACCATGTGTAAAAGTTACGCTCAATTCTTAGTACGTCGACAATCCAAGCGTTCCAAATATGCAAGTGCTCACTCTTTCGAAAAATGGCCGAAATCCCTCATACGTCACGACGAATTGGTGTGTTCAATCGAAAACGATCGCTACATTTCCAAAAAGTACTTGCGGGCCCAAAACGGACACCGGGTGCAAAGCTTACGCTCAATTCTTCGTACGCCGACAATCCAAGCGTTCCAAATATGCAAGTGCTCGGTCTTTCAAAAAATGGCCGAAATCCCTCATTTGTCACGACGAAGTGGTGAGTTCAATCGAAAAAGGTCGCTACATTTCCAAAAATTAATTGCGGGCTCAAAACGGACACCGGGTGCAAAAGTTACGCTCAATTCTTCGTACGCCAACAATCCAAGCGTTCCAAATATGTAATGCTCACTCTTTCGAAAAATGGCCAAAATCCCTCAGACGTCACGATGAAGTGGTGAGTTCAATCTAAAACGGTCGCTACATTTCCAAAAAGTACTTACAGGCCCAAAACGGACACCGTGTGCAAAAGTTACGCTCAATTCTTCGTACGACGACAATCCAAGCGTTCCAAATATGCAAGTGCTAACTCTTTCGGAAAATGGCCAAAATCCCTTATACGTCACGACGAATTGGTGAGTTCAACCTAGAACGGTTGCTACATTCCAAGAAGTACTTGCGGGCCCAAAACGGACACCGTGTGCAAAAGTTACGCTCAATTCTTAGTACGTCGACAATCCAAGCGTTCCAAATATGCAAGTGCTCACTCTTTCGAAAAATGGCCGAAATCCCTCATACGTCACGACGAATTGGTGTGTTCAATCGAAAACGATCGCTACATTTCCAAAAAGTACTTGCGGGCCCAAAACGGACACCGGGTGCAAAAGTTACGCTCAATACTTCGTACGCCGACAATCCAAGCGTTCCAAATATGCAAGTGCTCGGTCTTTCAAAAAATGGCCGAAAGCCCTCATACGTCACGATGAATTGGTGAGTTCAATCCAAAACTGTCGCTACATTTCCAAAAAGTACTTGCGGTCCCAAAACGAACACCGTGTGCAAAAGTTACGCTCAATTCTTCGTACGCCGACAATCCAAGCGTTCCAAATATGCAATTGCTCATTCCTTCCAAAAATGGCCGAAATCCCTCATACGTCACGACGAATTGGTGAGTTCAATCCAAAACGGTCGCTACATTTCCAAAATGTACTTGCGGGCCCAAAACGAACACCGGGTGTAAAAGTTACGCTCAATTCTTCGTACGCTGACAATCCAAGCGTTCCAAATATGCAAGTGCTCACTCTTTCGAAAAATGGCCGAAATCGCTCATATGTCACGACGAAGTGGTGAGTTCAATCCAAAATGGTAGCTACATTTCCAAAAAGTACTTACGGGCCCAAAACGGACACAGTGTGCAAAAGTTATCCTCAATTCTTCGTACGTCGACAATCCAAGCGTTCCAAATACGCAAGTGCTCATTCTTTCGAAAAAATGGCCGAAATCTCTCGTACGTCACGACGAAGTGGTGAGCTCAATCTAAAACGGTGGCTACGTTTCCAAAAAGTACATAGGGCCCAAAACGGACATCGTGTGCAAAAGTTGCGCTCAATTCTTCGTACGCCGACAATCCAAGCGTTCAAAATATGCAAGTGCACACAATTTCGAAAAATGGCCTAAATCCCTCATACGTCACGACGAAGTGGAGAGTTCAATCCAAATCGGTCGCTACATTTCAAAAAATTCTTATGGGCACAAAACGGACACCGTGTGCTAGAGTTACGCTCAATTCTTCGTACGCCGAAAATCCAAGCGTTCCAAATATGCAAGTGCTCACTCTTTTGAAAAATGGGCGAAATCCATCATACATCACAATGAAGTGGTGAGTTCAATCAAAAATGGTCGCTACATTTCCAAAAAGTTCTTATGGGCCCAAAACGGACATCGTGTGCAAAAGTTACCCTCAATTCTTCGTACGTCAACAATCCAAGCGTTCCAAATATGCAAGTACTCATTCTTTAGAAAAATGACTAAAATTCCTCATACGTCACGACGAAGTGGTGAGTTCAATCGAAAACGATCGCTACATTTCCAAAAAGTACTTACGGGCCAAAAACGGACACTGTGTGCAAAAGTTACGCTCAATTATTCGTGTGTCGACAATCCAAGGGTTCCAAATATGCAAGTGCTCACTCTTTCAAAAAATGGCTGAAATCCAACATACGTCACGATGAAGTGGTGAGTTCAATCCAAAACGGTCGCTACATTTCCAAAAGGTACTTACGGGCCCAAAACGGACACCGTGTGCAAAAGTTACGCTCAATTGTTCGTACGCTGACAATCCAAACGTTCCAAATATGCAAGTGCTCACACTTTGGAAAAATGGTCGAAATCGCTCATACGTCACGATGAAGTGGTGAGTTCACTCAAAAACGGTCGCTACATTTCCAAAAAGTTTTTATGGGCCCAAAACGGACATCGTGTGCAAAAGTTACACTCAATTCTTCGTACGTCGACAATCCAAGCGTTCCAAATATGTAAGTGCTCATTCTTTCAAAAAATGGCCCAAATCCCTCGTACGTCACGACGAAGTAGTGAGTTCAATCCAAAACGGTCGCTACAATTCCAAAAAGTACTTATGGTCCTGAAACGGACACCGTGTGCAAAAGTTATGCTCAATTCTTCGTACGCCGACAATTTAAGCGTTCCAAATATGCAAGTGCTCATTCGTTCAAAAAATGGCCTAAATCTCTCTTACGTCACGACGAAGTTGTGAGTTCAATCTAAAACGGTAGCTACATTTCCAAAAAGTACTTACTGGCCCAAAACGGACCCCGTGTGCAAAAGTTACGCTCAATTCTTCGTACGCAGACAATCCAAGCGTTCCAAATATGCAAGTGCTCACTCTTTCAAAAAATGGCCGAAATCCCTCATACGTCACGACGAATTGGTGAGTTCAATCTAGAACGATCGCGATAATTCCAAAAAGTACTTGCGGGCCCAAAACGGACACCGGGTGCAAAAGTTACGCTCAATTATTCGTACTTCGACAATCCAAGCGTTCCAAATATGCAAGTGCTCACTCTTTCGAAAAATGGCCGAAATCCCTCAGACGTCACGATGAAATGGCGAGTTCAATCTAAAACGGTCGCTACATTTCCAAAAAGTACTTACGGGCCCAAAACGGATACCGTGTGCAAAAGTTACGCTCAATTCTTCGTACGACGACAATCCAAACGTTCCAAATATGCAAGTGCTCACAATTTTGAAAAATGGCCGAAATCCCTCATACGTCATGACGAAGTGGTGAGTTCAATCCAAAATGGTCGCTACATTTACAAAAAGTACTTATGGTTCCTAAACGGGCACCGTGTGCAAAAGTTACGCTCAATTCTTAGTACGTCGACAATCCAAGCGTTCCAAATATGCAAGTGCTCACTCTTTCGAAAAATGGTCGAAATCCCTCATACGTCACGACGAATTGGTGTGTTCAATCGAAAACGATCGCTACATTTCCAAAAAGTACTTGCGGGCCCAAAACGGACACCGGGTGCAAAAGTTACGCTCAATTCTTCATACGTCGACAATCCAAGCGTTCCAAATATGCAGGTGCTCGGTCTTTCAAAAAATGGCCGAAATCCCTCATACGTCACGACGAAGTGGTGAGTTGAATCGAAAACGGTCGCTACATTTCCAAAAAGTAATTGCGGGCTCAAAACGGACACCGGGTGCAAAAGTTACGCTCAATTCTTCGTACGCCGACAATCCAAGCGTTCCAAATATGCAAGTGCTCGTTCATTCGAAAAATGGCCGAAATCCCTCATACGTCACGACGAATTGGTGAGTTCAATCTAGAACGGTCGCTACATTTCCAAAAAGTAATTGCGGGCTCAAAACGGACGCCGGGTGCAAAAGTTACGCTCAATTCTTCTTACGTCGACTCTCCAAGCGTTCCAAATATGCAAGTGCTCGTTCATTCGAAAAATGGCCGAAATCCCTCATACGTCACGACGAATTGGTGAGTTCAATCTAGAACGGTCGCTACATTTCCAAAAAGTACTTGCGAGCCCAAAATGGACAACGGGTGCAAAAGTTACGCTCAATTCTTTGTACGCCAACAATCCAAGCATTCCAAATATGCAAGTGCTCACACTTTCTAAAAATGGCCGAAATCGTTCATACGTCACGACGAAGTGGTGAGTTTTATCCAAAACGGTCGCTACATTTCCAAAAAGTTCTTATGGGCCCAAAATAGACACTGTGTGCAGAAGTTACGCTCAATTATTCGTACGCCGACAATCCAAGCGTTCCAAATATGCAAGTGCTCATTCTTTTGAAAAATGGCCGAAATCCCTCATACGTCACAATGAATTGGTGAGTTCAATCCAAAACGGTCGCTACATTTCCAAAAAGTACTTGCGGTCCCAAAACGGACACCGTGTGCAAAAGTTACGCTCAATTCTTCCTACGCCGACAATCCAAGCGTTCCAAATATGTAATTGCTCATTCCTTCCAAAAATGGCCGAAATCCCTCATACGTCACGACGAATTGGTGAGTTCAATCCAAAACGGTCGCTACATTTCCAAAAAGTACTTGCGGGCCCAAGACGGACACCGGGTGTAAAAGTTACGCTCAATTCTTCGTACGCTGACAATCCAAGCGTTCCAAATATGCAAGTGCTCACTCTTTCAAAAAATGGCCAAAATTGCTCATACGTCACGACGAAGTGGTGAGTTCAATCCAAAACGGTCGCTACATTTCCAAAAAGTACTTACGGGCCCAAAACGGACATAGTGTGCAAAAGTTATCCTCAATTCTTCGTTCGTCGACAATCCAAGCGTTCCAAATATGCAAGTGCTCATTCTTTCGAAAAAATGGTCGAAATCTCTCGTACGTCACGACGAAGTGGTGATCTCAATCTAAAACGGTGGCTACGTTTCCAAAAAGTACTTAGGGCCCAAAACGGACATCGTGTGCAAAAGTTGCGCTCAATTCTTTGTACGCCGACAATCCAAGCGTTCCAAATATGCAAGTGCTCACAATTTCGAAAAATGGCCGAAATCCCTCATACGTCACGACGAAGTGGTGAGTTCAATCCAAATCGGTCGCTACATTTCCAAAAAGTTCTTATGGGCACAAAACGGACACCGTGTGCTAGAGTTACCCTCAATTCTTCGTACGCCGACAATCCAAGCGTTCCAAATATGCAAGTGCTCACTCTTTCGAAAAATGGGCGAAATCCATCATACATCATGATGAAGTGGTGAGTTCAATAAAAAACGGTCGCTACATTTCCAAAAAGTTCTTATGGGCCCAAAACGGACACCGTCTACAAAAGTTACCCTCAATTCTTCGTACGTCGACAATCCAAGCGTTCCAAATATGCAAGTGCTCATTCTTTCGAAAAATGGCTGAAATCCCTCGTACTTCACGACGAAGTGGTGAGTTCAGTCGAAAACGATCGCTACATTTTCAAAAAGTACTTCCGGGCCCAAAACGGACACTGTGTGCAAAAGTTACGCTCAATTATTCGTGCGCCGACAATCCAAGGGTTCCAAATATGCAAGTGCTCACTTGTTCAAAAAATGGCTGAAATCCCACATACGTCACGACGAAGTGGTGAGTTCAATCCAAAACGGTCGCTACATTTCCAAAAGGTACTTACGGGCCCAAAACGGACACCGTGTGCAAAAGTTACGCTCAATTGTTCGTACGCTGACAACCCAAACGTTCCAAATATGCAAGTGCTCACACTTTGGAAAAATGGTCGAAATCGCTCATACGTCACGATGAAGTGGTGAGTTCAATCAAAAACGGTCGCTACATTTCCAACAAGTTCTTATGGGCCCAAAACGGACATCCTGTGCAAAAGTTACACTCAATTTTTCGTACGTCGACAATCCAAGCGTTCCAAATATGTAAGTGCTCATTCTTTCAAAAAATGGCCCAAATCCCTCGTACGTCACGACGAAGTAGTGAGTTCAATCCAAAACGGTCACTACATTTCCAAAAAGTACTTATGGTCCCGAAACGGACACCGTGTGCAAAAGTTATGCTCAATTCTTCGTACACCGACAATTTAAGCGTTCCAAATATGCAAGTGCTCATTCTTTCGAAAAATGGCCTAAATCTCTCGTACGTCACGATGAAGTTGTGAGTTCAATCTAAAACGGTAGCTACATTTCCAAAAAGTACTTACTGGCCCAAAACGGACACCGTGTGCAAAAGTTACGCTCAATTCTTCGTACGCGGACAATCCAAGCGTTCCAAATATGCAAGTGCTATTCTTTCGAAAAATGGCCGAAATCCCTCATACGTCACGATGAATTGGTGAGTTCAATCCAAAACGGTCGCTACTTTTCCAAAAAGTACTTACGGGCCCAAAACGGACACCGTGTGCAAAAGTTACGCTCAATTCTTCGTACGACGACAATCCAAGCGTTCCAGATATGCAAGTGCTCACTCTTTCGAAAAATGGCCGAAATCCCTCATACGTCACGACGAATTGGTGAGTTCAATCTAGAACGGTCGCGACAATTCCAAAACGTACTTGCGGGCCCAAAACGGACACCGGGTTCAAAAGTTACGCTCAATTATTCGTACTCCGACAATCCAAGCGTTCCAAATATGCAAGTGCTCACTCTTTCGAAAAATGGCCAAAATCCCGCAGACGTCACGATGAAGTGGCGAGTTCAATCTAAAACGGTCGCTACATTTCCAAAAAGTACTTACGGGCCCAAAACGGACACCGTGTGCACAAGTTACGCTCAATTCTTCGTACGACGACAATCCAAGCGTTCCAAATATGCAAGTGCTCACAATTTTGAAAAATGGCCGAAATCCCTCATATGTCATGACGAAGTGGTGAGTTCAATCCAAAACGGTCGCTACATTTCCAAAATTACTTACGGTTCCTAAACGGACACCGTGTGCAAAAGTTACGCCCAATTCTTAGTACGTCGACATTCCAAGCGTTCCAAATATGCAAGTGCTCACTCTTTCGAAAAATGGCCGAAATCCCTCATACGTCACGACGAATTGGTGTGTTCAATCGAAAACGATCGCTACATTTCCAAAAAGTACTTGCGGGCCCAAAACGGACACCGGGTGCAAAAGTTACGCCCAATTCTTCGTACGCCGACAATCCAAATGTTCCAAATATGCAAGTGCTCGGTCTTTCAAAAAATGGCCAAAATCCCTCATACGTCACGACGAAGTGGTGAGTTCAATCGAAAATGGTCGCTACATTTCCAAAAAGTAATTGCGGGCTCAAAACGGACACCGGGTGCAAAAGTTACACTCAATTCTTCGTACGCCGACAATCCAAGCGTTCCAAATATGTAATGCACACTCTTTCAAAAAATGGCCGAAATCCCTCAGACGTCACGATGAAGTGGTGAGTTCAATATAAAACGGTCGCTACATTTCCAAAAAGTACTTACGGGCCCAAAATGGACACCGTGTGCAAAAGTTACGCTCAATTCTTCATACGACGACAATCCAAGCGTTCCAAATATGCAAGTGCTAACTCTTTCAAAAAATGGCCGAAATCCCTCATACGTCACGACGAATTGGTGAGTTCAATCTAGAACGGTCGCTTCATTTCCAAAAAGTACATGCGGGCCCAAAACGGACACCGAGTGCAAAAGTTATGCTCAATTCTTCGTACGCCGACAATCCAAGCATTCCAAATATGCAAGTGCTCAAACTTTCGAAAAATTGTCGAAATCGCTCATACGTCACGACGAAGTGGTGAGTTTTATCCAAAACGGTCGCTACATTTCCAAAAAGTTCTTATGGGCCCAAAACGTACACCGTGTGCAGAAGTTACGCTCAATTATTCGTACTCCGACAATCCAAGCGTTCCAAATATGCAAGTGCTCATTCTTTTAAAAAAATGGCCGAAATCCATCCTATGTCACGATGAATTGGTGAGTTCAATCCAAAACGATCGTTACATTTCCAAAAAGTACCTGCAGGCCCAAAATGGACACCGTGTGCAAAAGTTACGCTCAATTCTTCGTACGTCGACAATCCAAGCGTTCCAAATATGCAAGTGCTCAGTCTTTTGAAAAATGGCCGAAATCCCTCATATGTCACGACAAAGTGGTGAGTTCAATCCAAAGCGGTCCTTACATTTCCAAAAAGTACTTGCTGGCCCAAAACGGACACCAGGTGCAAAAGTTACGCTCAATTCTTCGTACGCAGACAATCCAAGCGTTCCAAATATGCAAGTGCTCACTCTTTTGAAAAATGGCCGAAATCCCTCATACGTCATGATGAAGTGGTGACTTCAATAAAAAACGGTTGCTACATTTCCAAAAAGTACTTATGGTAACAAAACGATTACCGTGTGCAAAAGTTACGCTCAATTATTCGTACGCCGACAATCCAAGCATTCCAAATATATAAGTGCTCAAAATTTCAAAAAATGGCCAAAATCCCTCGTACGTCACAACGAAGTGGAGAGTTCAATCCAAAACGGTCGCTACATTTCCAAAAAGTACTTATAGTCCCAAAATGGACACCGTGTGCAAAAGTTACCCTCAATTATTCGTACGTCGACAATCCAAGCGTTCCAAATATGCAAGTGCTCACTCTTTCGAAAAATGGCCGAAATCCCTCATACGTCACGACGAAGTGGTGAGTTCAATCCAAAACGGTCGCTACATTTCAAAAAAGTTCTTATGGGCCTAAAACGGACACCGTGTGCAAAAGTTACGCACAATTCTTCGTACGACGACAATCCAAGCGTTCCAGATATGCAAGTGCTCACTCTTTCGAAAAATGGCCGAAATCCCTCATACGTCACGACGAATTGGTGTGTTCAATCGAAAACGATCGCTACATTTCCAAAAAGAACTTGCGGGCCCAAAACGGACACCGGGTGCAAAAGTTACGCCCAATTCTTCGTACGTCGACAATCCAAGCATTCCAAATATACAAGTGCTCGATCTTTCGAAAAATGGCCGAAATCCCTCATACGTCACGACGAAGTGGTGAGTTCAATCGAAAATGGTCGCTACATTTCCAAAAAGTAATTGCGGGCTCAAAACGGACACCGGGTGCAAAAGTTACGCTCAATTCTTCGTACGCCGACAATCCAAGCGTTCCAAATATGTAATGCACACTCTTTCGAAAAATGGCCAAAATCCCTCAGACGTCACGATGAAGTGGTGAGTTCAATCTAAAACGGTCGCTACATTTCCAAAAAGTACTTACGGGCCCAAAACGGACACCGTGTGCAAAATTTACGCTCAATTCTTCATACGACGACAATCGAAGCGTTCCAAATATGCATGTGCTAACTCTTTCAAAAAATGGCCGAAATCCCTCATACGTCACGATGAATTGGTGAGTTCAATCTAGAACGGTCGCTACATTTCCAAAAAGTACTTGCGGACCCAAAACTGACACCGAGTGCAAAAGTTACGCACAATTCTTCATACGCCGACAATCCAAGCATTCCAAATATGCAAGTGCTCACACTTTCAAAAAATGGCCGAAATCGCTCATACGTCACGACGAAGTGGTGTGTTTTATCCAAAACGGTCGCTACATTTCCAAAAAGTTCTTATGGGCCCAAAACGTACACCGTGTGCAGAAGTTACGCTCAATTATTCGTACTCCGACAATCCAAGCGTTCCAAATATGCAAGTGCTCATTCTTTCGAAAAATGGCCGAAATCCCTCATATGTCACGATGAATTGGTGAGTTCAATCCAAAACGATCGCTACATTTCCAAAAAGTACCTGCAGGCCCAAAATGGACACCGTGTGCAAAAGTTACGCTCAATTCTTCTTACGTCGACAATCCAAGCGTTCCAAATATGCAAGTTCTCAGTCTTTTGAAAAATGGCCGAAATCCCTCATATGTCACGACAAAGTGGTGAGTTCAATCCAAAGCGGTCGCTACATTTCCAAAAAGTACTTGCGGGCCCAAAACGGACACCAGGTGCAAAAGTTACGTTCAATTCTTCGTACGTGGACAATCTAAGCGTTCCAAATATGCAAGTGCTCACACTTTCGAAAAATGGCCGAAATCGCTCATACGTCACGACGAAGTGGTGAGTTTTATCCAAAACGGTCGCTACATTTCCAAAAAGTTCTTATAGGCCCAAAACGTACACCGTGTGCAGAAGTTACGCTCAATTATTCGTACTCCGACAATCCAAGCGTTCCAAATATGCAAGTGCTCAAACGTTCGAAAAATTGTCGAAATCCCTCATACGTCACGAGGAAGTGGTGAGTTCAATCCAAAACGATCGCTACATTTCCAAAAAGTACTTGCGGGCCCAAAACGGACACCAGGTGTAAAAGTTACGCTCAATTCTTCGTACGCCGACAATCCAAGCATTCCAAATATGCAAGTGCTCAAACGTTCGAAAAATTGTCGAAATCCCTCATACGTCACGAGGAAGTGGTGAGTTCAATCCAAAACGATCGCTACATTTCCAAAAAGTACTTGCGGGCCCAAAACGGACACCAGGTGTAAAAGTTACGCTCAATTCTTCGTACGCGGACAATCCAAGCGTTCCAAATATGCAAGTGCTCACTCTTTTGAAAAATGGCCGAAATCCCTCATACGTCATGATAAAGTGGTGAGTTCAGTAAAAAACGGTTGCTACATTTCCAAAAAGTACTTACGGGACCAAAACGGATACCGTGTGCAAAAGTTACGCTCAATTATTCGTACGCCGACAATCCAAGCATTCCAAATATGTAAGTGCTCAAATTTTGAAAAATGGCAAAAATCCCTCGTACGTCACGACGAAGTGGAGAGTTCAATCCAAAACGGTCGCTACATTTCCAAAAAGTACTTATAGTCCCAAAACGGACACCGTGTGCAAAAGTTACCCTCAATTCTTCGTACGTCGACAATCCAAGCGTTCCAAATATGCAAGTGCTCACTCTTTTGAAAAATGGCCGAAATCACTTGTACGTCACGACGAAGTTGTGAGTTCGATCCAAAACGGTCGCTACATATCCAAAAAGTACTTATGGTCCCAAAACGGACACCCTGTGCAAGAGTTACGCTCAATTCTTCGTACGCCGACAATCCAAGCGTTCCAAATAGGCAAGTGCTCACTCTTTCAAAAAATGACCGAAATCCCTCATACGTCATGACGAAGTGGTGAGTTCAATCCAAAATGGTCGCTACATTTTCGAGAAGTACTTATGGGCCCAAAACGGACACCGTGTGCAAAAGTTACCCTCAATTCTTCGTAGGTCGACAATCCAAGCGTTCCAAATCTTCAAGTACTCATTCTTTCGAAAAATGGCAGAAATCCCTCGTACATCACGACGAAGTGGTGAGTTCAATCCAAAACGGTCACTAAATTTCCAAAAAGTTCTTATGGGCCCAAAACGGACACCGTGTGCAAAAGTTACCCTCAATTCTTCTTACGTCGACAATCCAAGCGTTCCAAATATGCAAGTGGTCATTCTTTCGAAAAATGGCCGAAATCACTTGTACGTCACGACGAAGTTGTGAGTTCGATCCAAAACAGTCGCTACATATCCAAAAAGTACTTATGGTCCCAAAACGGACACCGTGTGCAAGAGTTACGCTCAATTCTTCGTACGCCGACAATCCAAGCATTCCAAATATGCAAGTGCTCACACTTTCAAAAAATGGCCGAAATCCCTCCTACCTCATGGCGAATTGGTGAGATCAATCCAAAACGGTCGGTACATTTCCAAAAAGTTCTTATGGGCCAAAAATGGACACCGTGCGCAAAAGTTACGCTCAATGCTTCGTACGCCGACAATCCAAGCGTTCCAAATAAGCAAGTTCTCACTCTTTCAAAAAATGACCGAAATCCCTCATACGTCACGACAAATTGGTAAGTTCAATCAAAAACGATCGCTACATTTCCAAAAATTACTTGCGGGCCCAAAACAGACACCGGGTGCAAAAGTTACGCTCAATTCTTCGTACGCCGACAATCCAAGCATTCCAAATATGCAAGTGCTCGGTCTTTCGAAAAATGGCTAAAATCCTTCATACGTTATGACGAAGTGGTGAGTTCAATCCAAAACGGTCTCTACATTTCCAAAAAGTACTTGCAGGCTCAAAACGGACACCGGGTGCAAAAGTTACGCTCTATTCTTCGTACGCCGGCAATCCAAGCGTTCCCAATATGCAAGTGCTCGGTCTTTCGAAAAATGGCTAAAATCCCTCATACATCACGACGAAGGGGTGAGTTCAATCCAAAACGGTCGCTACATTTCCAAAAAGTACTTGCGGGCTCAAAACGGACACCGGGTCCAAAAGTTACGCTCAACTCTTCGTACGTCGACAATCCAAGCGTTCCAAATATGCAAGTGCTCATTCTTTTGAAAAATGGCCAAAATCCCTCGTACGTCACGATGAAGTTGTCATTTCAATGCAAAACGATCGCTACATTCCCAAAAAGTACTTAGGGGCCCAAAACGGACACCGTGTGCAAAAGTTACGCTCAATTCTTCGTACACCGACAATCCAAGCGTTCCAAATATGCAAGTGCTAACTCTTTCAAAAAATGGCAGAAATCCCTCATACGTCACGACGAAGTAGCGAGTTCAATCCAAAATGGTCGCTACATTTCCAAAAAGTACTTGCGGGCCCAAAATGGACACCGGGTGCAAAAGTTATACTCAATTCTTCGTACGCCGACAATCCAAGCGTTCCAAATATGCAAGTGCTCATTCTTTTAAAAAATGGCTGAAATCCCTCATTTGCATGACGAAGTGGTGAGTTCAATCGAAAACGGTCGCTACATTTCCAAAAATTACTTACGGGCCCAAAACGGATAACGTGTGCAAAAGTTACGCTCAATTCTTCGTACGCCGATAATCCAAGCATTCCAAATATGTAAGTGCTCACAATTTTGAAAAATGGCCGAAATCCCTCGTACGTCACGACGAGGTGGTGAGTTCAATCCAAAGCGGTTGCTACATTTCCAAAAAGTACTTGCGGGCCCAAAACGGACACTAGGTGCAAAAGTTACGCTCAATTCTTCGTACGCTGACAATCCAAGCGTTCCAAATATGCAAGTGCTCACTCTTTTGAAAAATGGCCGAAATCCCTCATACGTCACGACGAAGTGGTGAGTTCAATAAAAAATGGTCGCTACATTTCCAAAAAGTACTTACGGGACCAAAACGGACACCGTGTGCAAAAGTTACGCTCAATTCTTCGTACGCCGATAATCCAAGCATTCCAAATATGTAAGTGCTCACAATTTCGAAAAATGGCCGAAATCCCTCGTACGTCACGATGAAGTTGTGAGTTCGATCCAAAACGGTCGCTACATTTACAAAAAGTTCTTATGGGCCCAAAACCGACACCGTGTGCAAAAGTTACGTTCAATTCTTAATACATCGACAATCCAAGCGTTCCAAATATGCAAGTGCTCCCTCTTTCGAAAAATGGCCGAAATTCCTCATACGTCACGATGAAGTGGTGAGTTCAATCCAAAACGGTCGCTACATTTCTAAAAAGTACTTATGGGCCCAAAACGGAAACCGTGTGCAAAAGTTACGCTCAATTCTTCGTACGTCGACAATCCAAGTTTTCCAAATATGCAAGTGCTCTGTCTTTTGAAAAATGGCCGAAATCCCTCATATGTAACGACAAAGTGGTGAGTTCAATCCAAAGTGGTCGCTACATTTTCAAAAAGTAATTGCGGGCTCAAAACGAACCTGGGTGCAAAAGTTACGCTCAATTCTTCGTACGCCGACAATCCAAGCGTTCCAAATATGCAAGGGCTCACTCTTTCGAAAAATGGCCGAAATGCCTCATACGTCATGACGAAGCGGTGAGTTCAATCCAAAACAGTCGCTACATTTCCAAAAAGTACTTACGGGCCCAAAACGGACACCGGGTGCAAAAGTTACGCTCAATTCTTCGTACGCCAACAATCCAAGCGTTCCAAATATGCAAGTGCTAACTCTTTCAAAAAATGGCCGAAATGCCTCATATGTCACGACGAATTGGTGAGTTCAATCTAGAACGGTCGCTACATTTCCAAAAAGTACTTGCGGGCCCAAAACGGACACCGGGTGCAAAAGTTACGCTCAATTCTTTGTACGCCGACAATCCAAGCATTCCAATTACGCAAGTGCTCACACTTTCAAAAAATGGCCGAAATCGCTCATACGTCACGATGAAGAGGTGAGTTTTATCGAAAACGGTCGCTACATTTCCAAAAAGTTCTTATGGGCCCAAAACGGACACCGTGTGCAAAAGTTACGCTCAATTATTCGTACGCCGACAATCCAAGCGTTCCAAATATGCAAGGGCTCATTCTTTTGAAAAATGGCCGAAATCGCTCATACGTCTCGATGAAGAGGTGAGTTTTATCGAAAACGGTCGCTACATTTCCAAAAAGTGCTTACGGGCCCAAAACGGACACCGGTGCAAAAGTTACGCTCAATTCTTCGTACGCCGACAATCCAAGCGTTCCAAATATGCAAGGGCTCATTCTTTTGAAAAATGGCCGAAATCGCTCATACGTCTCGATGAAGAGGTGAGTTTTATCGAAAACGGTCGCTACATTTCCAAAAAGTGCTTACGGGCCCAAAACGGACACCGGTGCAAAAGTTACGCTCAATTCTTCGTACGCCGACAATCCAAGCGTTCCAAATATGCAAGTGCTCACTCTTTCAAAAATTGGCCGAAATCCCTCATACGTCACGACGAAGTCGTGAGTTCAATCTAAAACGGTCGCTATATTTCCAAGAAGTACGTATCGGCCCAAAACGGGCACCTTGGGCAAAAGTTACGCTCACTTCTTCGTACGCCGAAAACCAAGCGTTCAAAATATGCAAGTGCTCATTCTTTCAAAAAATGGCCGAAATCCCTCAAATGTCACGACGAATTGGTAAGTTCAATCCAAAACGATCGCTACATTTCCAAAAAGTACTTGCAGGCCCAAAATGGACACCATGTGCAAAAGTTACGCTCAATTCTTTGTACGTCGACAATCCAAGCGTTCCAAATATGCAAGTGCTCAGTTTTTCGAAAAATGGACGAAATCCCACATATGTCACGACAAAGTGGTGAGTTCAATCCAAAGCGGTCGCTACATTTCCAAAAAGTACTTGCGGGCCCAAAACGGACACCAGGTGCAAAAGTTACGCTCAATTCTTCGTACGTGGACAATCCAAGCGTTCCAAATATTCAAGTGCTCACTCTTTTGAAAAATGGCCGAAATCCCTCATACGTCACGACGAAGTGGTGAGTTCAATAAAAAACGGTCGCTACATTTCCAAAAAGTACTTACGGGACCAAAACGGATACCGTGTGCAAAAGTTACGCTCAATTATTCGTACGCCGACAATCCAAGCATTCCAAAAATGTAAGTGCTCACAATGTTGAAAAATGGCCAAAATCCCTCGTACGTCACGATGAAGTGGAGAGTTCAATCCAAAACGGTCGCTACATTTCCAAAAAGTACTTATTGGCCCAAAACGGACATCGTGTGCAAAAGTTACCCTCAATTCTTCGTACGTCGACAATCCAAGCGTTCCAAATATGCAAGTGCTCACTCTTTTGAAAATTGGCCAAAATCCTTCATACGTCACGATGAAGTGGTGAGTTCAATCCAAAACGGTCGCTACATTTCAAAAAAGTTCTTATGGGCCCAAAACGGACACCGTGTGCAAAAGTTACGCTCAATTCTTCGTGCGTCGACAATCCAAGCGTACCAAATATGCAAGTGCTCATTCTTTCGAAAAATGGCCAAAATCCCTCGTACGTCACGACGAAGTTGTGAGTTCGATCCAAAACGGTCGCTACATTTTGAAAAAGTACTTATGGTTCCAAAACGGACAGTGTGTGCAAAAGTTACGCTCAATTCTTCGTACGCCGACAATCCAAGCATTCCAAATATGCAAGTGCTCACCCTTTCGAAAAATGGCTGAAATCCCTCCTACGTCACGACGAAGTGGTGAGTTCAATCCAAAACGGTGCTACATTTCCAAAAAGTTCTTATGGGCCCAAAACGGACACCGTGTGCAAGAGTTACGCTCAATTCTTCGTACGCCGACAATC
>NW_019262622.1:0-23660 GCF_002742605.1 Olea europaea var. sylvestris | reverse complement strand
ACTTTTTATTGGCTCGTTTCCAATCGAATTAGACTAGCAATTCGCCGAAAATGATTAAACCCGAAGTTATCATGAAATCAAAAACCACTTTTCATTAGCTCAATTCCAATCGAATTAGATTGGAAATTCGCCGAAAACGATCAAACCCGAAGTTTTCATGAAATCAGAAATCACTTTTCATTGACTCGATTCCATTCATATTAGACTAGCAATTTGTCAAAGACGAACAAAGCTGATGTTATCTTGAAATCAAAAACCACTTTTTATTGGCTCGATTCCAACCGAATTAGACCAGTAATTTTTCAAAAACGATCAAATCCAAAGTTGTCATGAAATCGAAAGCCACTTTTCATTGGCTCGATTCCAATCGAATTAGACTAGTAATTCGTCGAAAATGATCAAACCCGAAGTTATCATGAAATTGAAAACCACTTTTTATTGGCTCGATTCCAACCGAATTAGACCAGTAATTTTTCAAAAATGATCAAACCCAAAGTTATCATGAAATCGAAAACCACTTTTCATTGGCTCTATTCAAACCAAATTAGACTGGCAATTTTTAAAAAATGATCAAACCCGATGTTATCTTGAAAGCGAAAGCCACTTTTTATTGGCTCGTTTCCAATCGAATTAGACTAGCAATTCGCCAAAAATGATTAAACCCTAAGTTATCATGAAATCAAAAGCCACTTTTCATTGGCTCGATTCCAATCGAATTAGATTGGAAATTCACCGAAAACGATAACGCCCGAAGTTTTCATGAAATCAGAAATCGCTTTTCTTTGGCTCGATTCCATTCATATTAGACTAGCAATTTGTCAAAGACGAACAAACCCGATGTTATCTTGAAATCAAAAACCGCTTTTTATTAGCTCAATTCCAGCCGAATTAGACCAGTAATTTTTCAAAAACGATCAAATCCAAAGTTGTCATGAAATCGAAAGCCACTTTTTATTGGCTCGATTCCAAACGAATTAGACTAGAAATTCGCCAAAAATGATCAAACCCGAAGTTATCATGAAATTGAAAACCACTTTTTATTGGCTCGATTCCAACCGAATTAGACCAATAATTTTTCAAAAATGATCAAACCCAAAGTTATCATGAAATCGAAAGCCACTTTTCATTGGCTCGATTCCAATGGTATTAGACTGGCAATTTGTCGAAAATGATCAATCCCGAAGTTATCATGAAATCAAAATCAACTTTTCATTGGGTCGATTCCAATCGAATTAGACAAGCAATTCACCAAAAACGATCAAGCCCGAAGTTTTCATGAAATCAAAAACCACTTTTCATTGGCTCGATTCCAATCGTATTAGACTAGCAATTTGTCAAAGACAAACAAACCTGAACTTATCACGAATCAAACACCACTTTTCATTAGCTCGATTCCAATCGAATTAGACTAGCATTTCTCCAAAAAGGGACAAACCCGAAGTTATCACGAAATCAAAAACAAATTTTCATTGGCTCAGTTCCGATCGAATTCGACTACGAATTTGCGGAAAATGATCAAACTCGAAGTTATCATGAAATTGAAAACCACTTTACATTGGCTAGATTCCAACTGAATTAGACAAGTAATTTTTCGAAAACGATCAAACCCGATGTTATCATGAAATCGAAAGCCAATTTTCATTGGCTAGACTCCAATCTAACTAGACTAGCAATTCGCCGAAAATGTTCAAACCCGAAGTTATCATGAAATCAAAAAACACTTTTCATTGGCTCGATTCTAATCGAATTAGACTAGCAGTTAGCCGAAAACGAACAAACCCGAAGTTATCATGAAATCAAAAACCACTTTTCATTGGCTCGATTCCAATCGAATTAGACTGAAATTCGCCGAAAATGATCAAACCCGAAGTTATCATGAAATGAAAAATCACTTTTCATTAGCTCAATTCCATTCGAATTAGACTAGTATTTCTCCAAAAATGAACAAACCAGAAATTATCATGAAATCGAAAACCACTTTTCATTGGCTCGATTCCAATCGAATTAGACTACCAATTAGCCAAAAACGAACAAACCTGAAGTTATCGCGAAATCAAAAATCAGTTTTCATTGGCTCGATTCCAATCGAATTAGAATGGCAGTTCGCCGAAAATAATCAAACCCGAACTTATCATGAAATCGAAAACAACTTTTCATTGGGTCAATTCCAATCCAAGTAGACTAGCAATTCACCGAAAACGATCAAACCCGAAGTTTTCATGAAATCAGAAACCACTTTTCATTGGTTCGATTCCAATCGTATTAGACTAGCAATTTTTCAAAGATGAACAAACCCGAAGTTATCATGTAATCAAAAACCACTTTTCATTGACTCGATTCCAATCGAATTAGACTAGCAATTTTCCAAAAAGGAACAAACTCGAAGTTACCATGAAATCAAAAACAATTTTTCATTGGCTCGATTCCAATCGAATTGGACCAGCAATTAGCCGCAAATGATCAAACCCAAAGTTATCATGAAATTGAAAGCCACTTTTCGTTGGCTCGATTCCAATCGAATTAGACTAGCAATTCGTCGAAAATGTTCAAACCCGAAGTTATCAGGAAATCAAACACCACTTTTTATTGGCTCGATTCCAATCAAATTAGACTAGCAATTAGCTGAAAACGAACAAATTCGAAGTTATCATGGAATCAAAAACCACTTTTCATTGGCTCCATTCCAATCGAATTAGACTGGAAATTCGTCGAAATCGATCAAAATCGAAGTTACCGTGAAATCAAAAACAACTTTTCATTGGCTCGATTCCAATCAAATTGGACTAGCAATTAGCCGAAAATGATAAAACCCGAAGTTATCATGAAATTGAAAGCCACTTTTCATTGGCTCGATCCCAAATCTAATTAGAATTGCAATTTGTCGAAAATGTTCAAACCCGAAGTTATCACGAAATCAAACACCACTTTTCTTTGGCTCAATTCCAATCAAATTAGACTAGCAATTAGCCGAAAATGAACAAATTCGAAGTTATCATGGAATCAAAAACCACTTTTCGTTGGCTCCATTCCAATCGAATTAGACTGGCAATTCGTCGAAATCGATCAAACCGAAGTTAGCAATTCGTCAAAAATGTTCGAACCCGAAGTTATCATGAAATCAAACACCACTTTTCATTGGCTCGATTCCAATCAAATTAGACTAGCAATTAGCCGAAAATGAACAAATTCGAAGTTATCATGGAATCAAAAACCACTTTTCATTGGCTCCATTCCAATCGAATTAGACTGGCAATTCGTCGAAATCGATCAAAATCGAAGTTACCGTGAAATCAAAAACAACTTTTCATTGGCTCGATTCCAATCAAATTAGACAAGCAATTCACCGAAAACGATCAAGCCCGAAGTTTTCATGAAATCAAAAACCAATTTTCATTGGCTCGATTCCAATCGTATTAGACTAGCATTTGTCAAAGACAAACAAACCTGAACTTATCACGAATCAAACACCACTTTTCATTGGCTCGATTCCAATCGAATTAGACTAGCATTTCTCCAAAAATGGACAAACCCGAAGTTATCACGAAATCAAAAACAAATTTTCATTGGCTCAGTTCCGATCGAATTCGACTACGAATTTGCGGAAAATGATCAAACTCGAAGTTATCATGAAATTGAAAACCACTTTACATTGGCTAGATTCCAACTGAATTAGACAAGTAATTTTTCGAAAACGATCAAACCCGATGTTATCATGAAATCGAAAGCCAATTTTCATTGGCTAGACTCCAATCTAATTAGACTAGCAATTCGCCGAAAATGTTCAAACCCGAAGTTATCATGAAATCAAAAAACACTTTTCATTGGCTCGATTCCAATCGAATTAGACTAGCAGTTAGCCGAAAACGAACAAACCCGAAGTTATCATGAAATCAAAAACCACTTTTCGTTGGCTCGATTCCAATCGAATTAAACTGGCAATTCGCCGAAAATGATCAAACCCGAAGTTATCATGAAATGAAAAATCACTTTTCATTAGCTTGATTCCAATCGAATTAGACTAGTATTTCTCCAAAAATGAACAAACCAGAAATTATCATCAAATCGAAAACCACTTTTCATTGGCTCGATTCCAATCGAATTAGACTACCAATTAGCCAAAAACGAACAAACATGAAGTTATCACGAAATCAAAAATCACTTTTCATTGGCTCGATTCCAATCGAATTAGACTGGCAATTCGCCGAAAATGATCAAACCCGAACTTATCATGAAATCAAATACCACTTTTCATTGGGTCAATTTCAATCGAAGTAGACTAGCAATTCACCAAAAACGATCAAACCCAAAGTTTTCATGAAATCAGAAACCACTTTTCATTGGCTCGATTCCAATCATATTAGACTAGCAATTTGTCAAAGACGAATAAACCCAAAGTTATCATGAAATCAAAAACCACTTTTCAGTGACTCGATTCCAATCGAATTAGGCTAGCAATTCTCCAAAAAGGAACAAACTCGAAGTTACCATGAAATCAAAAATAGCTTTTCTTTGGCTCGATTCCAATCGAATCGGACCAGCAATTATCCAAAAATGATCAACCCCGAAGTTATCATGAAATTGAAAGCCACTTTTCATTGGCTCGATTCCAATCGAATTAGACTAGCAATTCGTCGAAAATGTTCAAACCCGAAGTTATCGTGAAATCAAACACCACTTTTCATTGGCTCGATTCCAATCAAAAATTAGACTGGCAATTCGTCGAAATAGATCAAAACCGAAGTTATCATGAAATCAAAAACCACTATTCATGTGCTCAATTCCGATCGAATTAGGCTAGTAATTCGCTAAAAATGAACTAACCCGATGTTATCATGAAATCAAAAACCACTTTTCATTGGCTCGATTCCAATCGAATTAGACTGGCAATTTACCAAAGACGAACAAACCCGGTGTTACCATGAAATCGAAAACCACTTTTCGTTGGCTCGATTCTAATCAAATAAGACTAGCAATTCTCCAAAAATGAACAAAACCGAAGTTATCATGAAATCAAAACAACTTTTCGTTGGCACGATTCGAATCGAATTAGACTAGCAATTCACTGAAAATGATCAAACCCAAAGTTTTCATGAAATCAAAAACCACTTTTTATTGGCTCGATTCCAATCGAATTAGACTAGCAATTTGCCAAAAAGAACAAACCCGAAGTTATCATGAAATCTAAAATCACTTTTCATTGGCTCGATTCCAATAGAATTGGACTAGCAATTTGCCGAAAATGATCAAACCCGAAGTTATCATGAAATCGAAAACCACTTTTCATTGGCTCTATTCCAACTAAATTAGACTAGCAATTTGTCAAAGGCGAACAAACCTGAAGTTATTACGAATCAAAAACCACTTTTCATTGGCTCGATTCCAATCGAATTAGACTAGCATTTCTCCAAAAAGGGACAAACCTGAAGTTACCACGAAATCAAAAACAAATTTTCATTGGCTCGATCCCAATCGAATTCGACTTGCAATTTGCCGAAAATGATCAAACCCGAAGTTATCATGAAATTGAAAACCACTTTGCATTGGCTCGATTCCAACTGAATTAGACCAGTAATTTTTTGAAAACGATCAAACCCGATGTTATCATGGAATCGAAAGCCAATTTTCATTGGCTAGACTCCAATCAAATTAGACTAGCAATTAGCCGAAAATGTTCAAACCCGAAGTTATCATGAAATCAAAAACCACTTTTCATTGGCTCGATTCCAATCGAATTAGACTAGCAATTAGCCGAAAACGAACAAAACCGAAGTTATCAGGAAATCAAAAACCACTTTGCATTGGCTCGATTCCAATCGAAATAGATTGGCAATTTGCCGAAAATGATCAAACCCGAAGTTATCATGAAATGAAAAATCACTTTTCATTGGCTCGATTCCAATCGACTTAGACTAGTATTTCTCCAAAAATGAACAAACCAAAAATTATCATGAAATCGAAAACCACTTTTCATTGGCTCGATTCCAATCGAATTAGACTACCAATTAGCCAAAAATGAACAAGCTGGAAGTTATCACGAATTCAAAAATCACTTTTAATTGGCTCGATTCCAATCGAATTAGACTGGCAATTCGTCGAAAATGATCAAACCCGAACTTATCATGAAATCAAAAACCACTTTTCATTGGGTCAATTCCAATCGAAGTAGACTAGAAATTCACCGAAAACAATCAAACCCGAAGTTTTCATGAAATCAAAAACCACTTTTCATTGGCTCAATTCCAATCGTATTAGACTAGCAATTCACCGAAAACAATCAAACCCGAAGTTTTCATGAAATCAGAAACCACTTTTCATTGGCTCGAATCGTATTGGACTAGCAATTTGTCAAAGACGAACAAACCCGAAGTTATCACGAAATCAAAAAATCACTTTTCATTGGCTCGATTCCAATCAAATTAGACTAGCATTTCTCCAAAAACGAACAAACCCGAAGTTTTCATGAAATCAGAAACCACTTTTCATTGGCTCGATTCCAATCGAATTAGACTAGAATTTTTCGAAAACGGTCGAACCTGAAGTTATAATGAAATCGAAAGCCACTTTTTATTGGCTCGATTCCAGTCTAATTAGACTAGCAATTTGCCGAAAATAATTAAACTCGAAATTATAATGAAATTGAAAACCTCTTTTTATTGGCTCTATTCCAACTGAATTAGACTAGCATTTTTTCCAAAACGTTCAAACCCGAAGTTATCATGAAATCGAAAGCCACTTTTCATTTGCTCGATTCCATTCGAGTTAGACTAGCAATTAGCCAAAAACGAACAAACCTGAAGTTATCATGAAATCAAAAATCACTTTTCATTGGTTCGATTCCAATTGAATTAGACTGGCAATTCGTCGAAACTGATCAAGCCCGAAGTTATCATGAAATCAAAATTCACTTTTCATTGGGTCAACTCGAACCGAATTAGACTAGCAATTTTTCGAAAATGATCAAACCTAAAGTTCTCATGAAATTGAAAGCAACTTTTCATTGGCTCGATTCCAATCAAATTAGACAAGCAATTCGCCGAAAATGATCAAACCCGAAGTTATCATGAAATTGAAAACCACTTTTTATTGGCTCGATTCCAACCGAATTAGACCAATAATTTTTCAAAAACGATCAAACCCAAAGTTATCATGAAATCGAAAGCCACTTTTCATTGGCTCGATTCCAATCGAATTAGACTAGCAATTCGCCGAAAATGATCAAACCCGAAGTTATCATGAAATCAAAAACCACTTTTCATTGGCTCGATTCCAATCGAATTAGACTAGCATTTGCCGAAAATAATCAAACCTAAAGTTATCATTAAATCGAAAACCAATTTTCACTGGCTCTATTCCAACCGAATTGGACTGGCATTTTTTCAAAAATGATCAAACCCGAAGTTAACATGAAATCGAAAGCCACTTTTTATTGGCTCAATTCCAATCGAATTAGACTAGCGATTCACCAAAAATGGTCAAACCCGAAGTTATCATGAAATCAAAAACCACTTTTCATTGGCTCGATTCCAATCGAATTATACTAGCAATTTGCCGAAAATGAACAAACCCGAAGTTATCATGAAATCAAAAATCACTTTTCATTAGCTCGATTCCAATCGAATTAGACTGGCAATTCGTCGAAAACGAACAAACCTGAAGCTATCATGAAATCAAAAACCACTTTTCATTGGCTTGATTCCAATCGAATTAGACTGGCAATTCCCCGAAAAAGATCAAACCCGAAGTTTTCATGAAATCAAAAACCACTTTTCATTGGCTCGATTCCATTCGTATTAGACTAGCAATTTGTCAAAGACGAATAAACCCGATGTTATCTTGAAATCAAAAACCACTTTTCATTGGCTCGATTCCAATCGAATTAGACTAGCAATTAGCCGAAAACAAACAAAATCGAAGTTATCAGGAAATCAAAAACCACTTTGCATTGGCTCGATTCCAATCAAAATAGATTGGCAATTTGCCGAAAATGATTAAACCCGAAGTTATCATGAAATGGAAAACCACTTTTCATTGGCTCGATTCCAGCCGAATTAGACCAGTAATTTTTCAAAAACGATCAAACCCAAAGTTGTCATGAAATCGATAGCCACTTTTCATTGGCTCGATTCCAATCGAATTAGACTAGCAATTCGCCGAAAATGATCAAACCCGAAGTTATCATGAAATCAAAAACCTCTTTTCATTGGCTAGACTCCAATCCAATTAGACTACCAATTAGCCGAAAACGAACAAATCCGAAGTTATCATGAAATCAAAAGCCAATTTTCATTGGCTCGATCCCAATCAAATTAGACTGGCAATTTGCCGAAATTGATCAAATCCAAAGTTATATGAAATCAAAAACCACTTTTCATTGGCTAAATTCCAATCGAGCTAGGCTATCACTTCGCCAAAAATGAACAAACCCGATGTTATCTTGAAATCAAAAACCACTTTTCATTGGCTCGATTCCAATCGAATTAGACTAGCATTTCTCCAGAAATGAACAAACCCGAAGTTATCATGAAATGGAAAGCCACTTTTAATTGGCTCGATTCCAATTGAATTGGACTAGCAATTTGCCGAAAATGATCAAACCCGAAGTTATCATGAAATTGAAATCCACTTTTTATTGACTCGATTCCAACCGAATTAGACCAGTAATTTTTCAAAAATGATCAAACCTAAAGTTATCATGAAATCGAAAGCCACTTTTCATTGGCTCGATTCCAATCAAATTAGACTAGCAATTCGCCGAAAATGATCAAACCCGAAGTTATCATGAAATCAAAAACCACTTTTCATAGGCTAGACTCCAAACAAATTAGACTACCAATTAGCCGAGAATGAACAAATCCGAAGTTATCATGAAATCAAAAGCCACTTTTCATTGGCTCGATCCCAATCGAATAAGACTGGCAATCACCGAAATTGATCAAACCAGAAGTTTTCATAAAATCAAAAACCACTTTTCATTGGCTCGATTCCAATCGAATTGGGCTAGCACTTCGCAAAAATGAACAAACCCGATGTTATCATGAAATCAAAAATCACTTTTCACTGGCTCGATTCCAATCGAATTAGACTAGCATTTTGCCAAAGACGAACAAACCCGATGTTATCATGAAATCGAAAACCACTTTTCGTTGGCTCGATTCTAATCGAATAAGACTAGCAATAATCCAAAAATGAACAAAATCGAAGTTATCATGAAATCCAAGCCACTTTTCATTGGCTCGATTCCAATAGAATTAGACTAGCAATTCATCGAAATTGACCAAACCCGAAGTTATTATGAAATGGAAAGCCACCTTTAATTGGCTCGTTTCGAATCGAATTGGACTAGCAATTCCCCGAAATTGATCAAACCCGAAGTTATCATGAAATTGAAAACCACTTTTCATTGGCTCGATTCCAATAGAATTAGACCAGTAAATTTTCAAAAACGATCAAACCCAAAGTTATCATGAAATCAAAAGCCACTTTTCGTTGGCTCGATTCCAATCGAATTAGACTAGCAATTCGTAGAAAACGATCAAACCCGAAGTTATCATGAAATCAAAAACCACTTTTCATTGGCTAGACTCCAGTCAAATTAAACTACCAACTAGCCGAAAACAAACAAACCCGAAGTTATCATGAAAACAAAAACTACTTTTCATTGGCTCGATTCCAATCGAATTAGATTGGCAATTCGTCGAAATTGATCAAATCCGAAGTTATCATGAAATCAAAAACCACTTTTCATTGGCTTATATTCCAATCGAATTAGGCTAGCACTTCGCCAAAAAGGAACAAACCCGATGTTATCATGAAATCAAAAACCACTTTTCATTGGCTCGATTCCAATCGAATTAGACTAGCAATTCACCGAAAATGACCAAACCCTGAGTTTTCATGAGATCAAAAACCACTTTTCATTGGCTCGATTCCAATCGAATTAGACTAGAAATTCGCCCAACAGAACGAACCCGAAGTTATCACGAAATCAAAAAACACTTTCCATTGGGTCGATTCCAATCGAATTATACTTGCATTTCTCCAAAAATGAACAAACCCGAAGTTATCAAAAAATCAAAAATCACTTTTCATGGGCTCGATTCCAATCGAATTGGACTAGCAATTTGCCGAAAATGATCAAACTCGAAGTTATCATGAAATCGAAAACCACTTTTCATTGGCTCAGTTCCAACCGAATTAGATTGGCAATTTTTCGGAAACGATCAAACCCGAAGTTACCATGAAATCGAAAACCACCTTTCATTGGCTCGATTCCAACCGAATTAGACCAGCAATTTTTCGAAAACGATCAAACCCGAAGTTACCATGAAATCAAAAGCCACTTTTTATTGGCTCGATTCGAATCGAATTAGACTAGCAATTCGTCGAAAACGATCAAACTAGAAGTTATCATGAAATCAAAACCCACTTTTCATTAGATCGATTCCAATCGAATTAGACTAGCAATCAGCAGAAAATGAACAAACCCGAAGTTATCATGAAATCAAAAATCACATTTCATTGGCTCGATTCCAATCGAATGAGACTGGCAATTCGTCGAAAACGAACAAAGCCGAAGTTGTCATGAAATCAAAAACCACTTTTCATTGGCTCGATTCCAATCGAGTTAGACTAGCAATTCGCCAAACAGAACAAACCCGAAGTTATCACGAAATCAAAAAGCCCTTTTCATTGGCTCGATTCCAATCGAATTAGACTAGCAATTCGTCGAAAATGAACAAACCCGAAGTTATCATGAAATCAATAACCACTTTTCATTGGCTCGATTCCAATCGAATTAGACTAGCAATTCGCCAAAATTGATCAAACCTGAAGTTATCCTGAAATCAAAAATTACTTTTCATTGGCTCGATTCCAATCGAATTGGGCTAGCACTTCGCAAAAAGGAACAAACCCGATGTTATCGTAAAATCAAAAATCACTTTTCATTCGCTCGATTCCAATCGAATTAGACTAGCAAATTGCCAAAGACGAACAAACCCGATGTTATCATGAAATCGAAAACCACTTTTCGTTTGCTCGATTCTAATCGAATAAGACTAGCAATTCTCCAAAAGCGAACAAAATCGAAATTATCATGAAATCGAAACCACTTTTCATTGGCTCGATTCCAATAGAATTAGACTAGCAATTCACCGAAAATGACCAAACCCGAAGTTATGATGAAATGGAAGGCCACTTTTAATTGGCTCGTTTCGAATCGAACTGGACTAGCAATTTGCTGAAAATGAACAAACCCGAAGTTATCATGAAATCAAAACCACTTTTCATTGGCTCGATTCCAATAGAATTAGACAAGCAATTCACCGAAAATGACCACACCCTAAGTTTTCATGAGATCAAAAACCACTTTTCATTGGCTCGATTCCAATCGAATTAGACTCACAATTCGCCCAACAAAACGAACCCGAAGTTATCACGAAATCAAAAAACACTTTCCATTGGGTCGATTCCAATCGAATTATACTAGCATTTCTCCAAAAATGAACAAACCCGAAGTTATCATAAAATAAAAAATCTCATTTCATGGGCTCGATTCCAATCGAATTGGACTATCAATTTGCCAAAAATGATCAAACTCGAAGTTATCATGAAATCGAAAACCACTTTTCATTGGCTCAGTTCCAACCGAATTAGATTGGCAACTTTTTGAAAACGATCAAACCCGAAGTTATCATGAAATCGAAAACCACCTTTCATTGGCTCGATTCCAACCGAATTAGACCAGCAATATTTCGAAAACGATCAAACCCGAAGTTACCATGAAATCGAAAGCCACTTTTTATTGGCTCGATTCCAATCGAATTAGACTAGCAATTCGTCGAAAATGATCAAACCTGAAGTTAACATGAAATCAAAACCCACTTTTCATTGGCTCGATTCCAATCGAATTAGACTAGCAATCAGTCGAAAATGAACAAACCCGAAGTTATCATGAAATCAAAACTCACATTTCATTGGCTCGATTCCAATCGAATGAGATTGGCAATTCGTCAGAAACGAACAGAGCCGAAGTTATCATGAAATCAAAACCCACTTTTCATTGGCTCGATTCCAGTCGAATTAGATTAGCAATTCGCTAGACAAAACAAACCCGAAGTATCACGAAATCAAAAACCCCTTTTCATTGGCTCGATTCCAATCGAATTAGACTAGCAATTTGTCGAAAACGAACAAACCCGAAGTTATCATGAAATCAAAAACCACTTTTCATTGGGTCGATTCCAATTGAATTAGACTGGCAATTCGCCGAAATTGATCAAACCTGAAGTTATCCTGAAATCAAAAACCACTTTTCATTGGCTTGATTCCAATCGAATTGGGCTGGCACTTCGTAAAAAGGAACAAACCCGATGTTATCATAAAATCAAAAATCACTTCTCATTAGCTCGATTCTAATCGAATTAGACTAGCGATTTTCCAAAGACGAACAAGCCCGATGTTATCATGAAATCGAAAACCACTTTTCATTGGCTCGATTCCAATCGAATTAGACTAGCAATTCACCGAAAATGACCAAACTCGAAGTTCTCGTGAAATCAAAAACCACTTTTCATTAGCTCGATTCCAATCGAATTAGACTAGCAATTCGCCAAACAAAACAAACCCGAAGTTATCACGAAATCAAAAACCACTTTCATTGGCTCGATTCCAATCGAATTAGTCTAGCAATTCGCCAAAGATGAACAAACTCGACGTTATCATGAAATCGAAAACCACTTTTCGTTGGCTCGATTCTAATCGAATAAGACAAGCAATTCTCCAAAAATGAACAAACCCGAAGTTATCATGAAATCAAAACCACTTTTCATTGGCTCGATTCCAATCGAATTAGGCTAGCACTTCGCCAAAAAGGAACAAACCCAATGTTATCATGAAATCAAAAACCACTTTTCATTGGCTCGATTCCAATTGAATTAGTCTTGCAATTCACCAAAGATGAACAAACTTGATGTTATCATGAAATCGAAAACCACTTTTCGTTGGATCGATTCTAATCGAATAAGACAAGCAATTCTCCAAAAATGAACAAACCGGAAGTTATCATGAAATCAAAACCACTTTTCATTGGCTCGATTCCAATGGAATTAGACTAGCAACTCACCGAAAATGACCAAACCCGAAGTTTTCGGGAAATCAAAAACCACTTTTCATTGGCTCGATTCCAATAGAATTGGGCTAGCACTTCGCCAAAAAGGAACAAACCCGATGTTATCATGAAATCAAAAACCACTTTTCATTGGCTCGATTCCAATTAAATTAGTCTAGCAACTCGCCAAAGATGAACAAACTCAATGTTATCATGAAATCGAAAACCACTTTTCGTTGGCTCAATTCTAATCGAATAAGACAAGCAATTCTCCAAAAATGAACAAACCCGAAGTTATCATGAAATCAAAACCACTTTTCATTGGCTCGATTCCAATGGAATTAGACTAGCAATTCACCGAAAATGACCAAACCCGAAGTTTTCGTGAAATCAAAAACCACTTTTCATTGGCTCGATTCCAATAGAATTAGACTAGCAATTCGCCAAACAGAACAAACCCGAAGTTATCGTGAAATCAAAAACCACTTTCATTGGCTCGATTCCAATCGAATTAGACTAGCATTTCTCCCAAAACGAACAAACACGAAGTTATCATGAAATCAAAAACCACTTTTCATTGGCTCGATTCCAATCGAATTAGACTGGCAATTCGCCGAAATTGATCAAACCCGAAGTTATCAAGAAATCAAAAACCACTTTTCATTGCCTCGATTCGAATCGAATTGGGCTAGCACTTCGCCAAAAAGGAACAAACCCGATGTTATCATGAAATCAAAAACTACTTTTCACTGGCTCGATTCCAATTGAATTAGTCTAGCATTTCTCCAAAAATGAACAAACCCGAAGTTATCATGAAATCGAAAACCACTTTTCGTTGGCTCGATTCCAATCGAATGGGACAAGCAATTCTCCAAAAATGAACTAACCCGAAGTTATCATGAAATCAAAACCACTTTTCATTGGCTCAATTTCAATCGAATTAGACTAGCAATTCACCGAAAATGACCAAACCCGAAGTTTTCGTGAAATCAAAAACCACTTTTCATTGGCTCGATTCCAATCGAATTAGACTAGCAATTCGCCAAACAAAACAAACCCGAAGTTATCACGAAATCAAAAACCACTTTCATTGGCTCGATTCCAATCGAATTAGACTAGCATTTCTCCGAAAACGAACAAACCCGAAGTTATCATGAAATCAAAAACCACTTTTCATTGGCTCGATTCCAATCGAATTAGACTGGCAATTCGCCGAAATTGATCAAACCCGAAGTTATCATGAAATCAAAAACCACTTTTTATTGGCTCGATTCAAATCGAATTGGGCTAGCACTTCGCCAAAAAGGAACAAACCCAATGTTATCATGAAATCAAAAACCACTTTTCATTGGCTCGATTCCAATTGAATTAGTCTTGCAATTCGCCAAAGATGAACAAACTTGACGTTATCATGAAATTGAAAACCACTTTTCCCTGGATCGATTCTAATCGAATAAGACAAGCAATTCTCCAAAAATGAACAAACCCGAAGTTATCATGAAATCAAAACCACTTTTCATTGGCTCGATTCCAATGGAATTAGACTAGCAATTCACCGAAAATGACAAAACCCGAAGTTTTCGTGAAATCAAAAACCACTTTTCATTGGCTCGATTCCAATAGAATTAGACTAGCATTTCTCCCAAAACGAACAAACCCGAAGTTATCATGAAATCAAAAACCACTTTTCATTGGCTCGATTCCAATCGAATTAGAATGGCAATTCGCCGAAATTGATCAAACCCAAAGTTATCATGAAATCAAAAACCACATTTCATTGGCTCGATTCCAATCGAATTGGGCTAGCACTTCGCCAAAAAGGAACAAACCCGATGATATCATGAAATCAAAAACCACTTTGCATTGGCTCGATTCCAATCGAATTAGACTAGCAATTTGCCAAAGACGAACAAACCCGATGTTATCATGAAATCAAAAACCACTTTTCGTTGTCTCGATTCTAATCGAATAAGACTGGCAATTCTCCAAAAACGAACAAAACCAAAGTTATCATGAAATCAAAACCACTTTTCATTGGCTCGATTCCAATAGAATTAGACTACCAATTCACCGAAAATGACCAAACACGAAGTTCTCATGAAATCGAAAACCACTTTTCATTGGCTTGATTCCAATAGAATTAGAATAGCAATTCGCCAAACAGAACAAACCCGAAGTTATCACAAGATCAAAAACTATTTTTCATTGGCTCGAATCCAATCGAACTAGACTAGCATTTCTCCAAAAATGAACAAACCCGAAGTTATCATGAAATCGAAAACCACTTTTAATTGGCTCGATTCCAATCGAATGGGACTAGCAATTTGCCAAAAATTATCAAACCCGAAGTTATCATGAAATCGAAAACCACTTTTCATTGGCTCAATTCCAACCGGATTAGACTGGCAATTTTTTGAAAACGATCAAACCCGAAGTCATCTTGAAATCGAAAACCACTTTTCATTGGCTCGATTCTAATCGAATTAGACGAGCAATTTTTCGAAAACGATCAAACCCGAAGTTATCATGAAATCGAAAGCCACTTTTTATTGGCTCGATTCCAATCGAATTAGACTAGCAATTCGCCGTAAATGATCAAACCCGAAGTTATCATGAAATCAAAAACCACTTTTCATTGGCTCGATTACAATCTAATTAGACTAGCAATTAGCCGAAAATGAACAAACCCGAAGTTATCATGAAATCAAAAATCACTTTTCATGGGCTCGATTCCAATCGAATTAAACTGGCAATTCACAGAAAACGAACAAACCTGAAGTTATCATGAAATCAAAAACCACTTTCCATTGGCACGATTCCAATCGATTTAGACTATCATTTCTCCGAAAATGAACAAACCAGAAGTTGTCATGAAATGGAAAGCCACTTTTAATTGGCTCGATTCCAATCAAATTGGACTAGCAGTTTGTCGAAAATGATCAAACCCGAAGTTATCCTGAAATTGAAAACCACTTTTCATTGGCTCGATTCCAACCGAATTAGACCAGTAATTTTTCAAAAATGATCAAACCCAAAGTTATCATGAAATCGAAAGCCACTTTTCATTGGCTCAATTCCAATCGAATTAGACTAGGAATTTGCCAAACACGAACAAACCCGATGTTATCATGAAATCGAACACCACTTTTCATTGGCTCGATTCTAATCGAATAAGACTAGCAATTCTCCAAAAACGAACAATACCAAAGTTATCATGAAATCAAAACCACTTTTCATTGGCTCGATTCCAATGGAATTAGACTAGCAATTCACCGAAAATGACCAAACCCGAAGTTTTCATGAAGTCAAAAACCACTTTTTATTGGCTCGATTCCAATCGAATTAGACAAGCAATTCGCCAAAAAGAACCAACCCGAAGTTATCACGAAATCAAAAACCACTTTTCATTGGTTCGATTCCAATCGAATTAGACTAGCATTTTTCCAAAAACGAACAAATCCGAAGTTATCATGAAATCTAAAATCACTTTTCATTGGCTCGATTCCAATCGAATTGGAATAGCAATTTGCCGAAAATGATCAAACCCGAAGTTATCAGGAAATCGAAAACCACTTTTCACTGGCTCTATTCCAACTGAATTAGACAGCAATTTTTCGATAACGGTCAAACCCGAAGTTATCATGAGATCGAAAGCCACTTTTTATTGGCTCGATTCCAATCGAATTAGACTAGCAATTTGCCGAAAATAATCAAACCCGAAGTTATCATGAAATCGGAAACCACTTTTCATTGGCTCTATTCCAACCGAATTAGACTCGCAATTTTGCGAAAACGATCAAACATGAAGTTATCATGAAATCGAATGCCACTCTTTATTGGCTCGATTCCAATCGAATTAGACTAGCAATTCGCCGAAAAGATCAAACCCGAAGTTATCATAAAATCAAAAACCACTTTTCATTGGCTCAATTCCAATCGAATTAGACTCGCAATTCACCGAAAAAGATAAAACCCAAAGTTTTCATGAAATCAAAAACCACTTTTCATTGGCTCAATTCCATTCGTATTAGACTAGCAATTTGTCAAAGACGAACAAACCCGATGTTACCTTGAAATCAAAAACCACTTTTAATTGGCTCGATTCCAATCGAATTAGACTAGCATTTCTCCAAAAATGAACAAACCCGAAGTTATCATGAAATGGAAAGCCACTTTTAATTGGCTCGTTTCCAATCGAATTAGACTAGCAATTTGCCGAAAATGATCAAACCCGAAGTTATCATGAAATTGATAACCACTTTTCATTGGCTCGATTCCAACCGAATTAGACCAGTAATTTTTCGAAAATGATCAAACCCAAAGTTATCATGAAATCGAAAGCCACTTTTCATTGGCTTGATTCCAATCGAATTAGACTAGCAATTCGTCGAAAATGATCAAACCCGAAGTTATCATGATATCAAAAACCATTTTTCATTGGCTCGATTCCAATCAAATTGGACAGGCAATTTTTTGAAAATGATCAAACCCGAAGTTATCACGAAATCGAAAACCACTTTTCATTGGCTTAATTCGAACCGAATTAGACTAGCAATTTTTCGAAAACGATCAAACCCAAAGTTATCATGAAATCGAAAGCTACATTTTATTGGCTCGATTCCAATCGAATTAGACTAGCAATTTGTCGAAAATATTAAAACCCAAAGTTATCATGAAATCAAAAACCACTTTTCATTGGCTCTATTCCAACCGAATTAGACTGGCAATTTTTCGAAGACGATCAAACCCGAAGTTATCATGAAATCGAAAGCCACTTTTTATTGGCTCGATTCCAATCGAATTAGACTAGCAATTCGCCGAAAATGATCAAACCCGAAGTTATCATGAAAATGAAAACCACTTTTCATTGACTCGATTCCAATCGAATTATACTTGCAATTAGCCGAAAACGAACAAACCCGAAGTTATCATGAAATCAAAAATCGCTTTTCATTGGCTCGATTCCAATTGAATTAGACTGGCAATTCGCCGAAAATGAATAAGCCCGAAGTTATTATGAAATCAAAAACCACTTTTCATTGGCTCGATTCCAATCGAATTAGACTGGCAATTCCCCGAAAACGATCAAACCCGAAGTTTTCATGAAATCAAAAACCACTTTTCATTGGCTCGATTCCATTCGTATTAGACTTGCAATTTGTCAAAGACGAACAAACCCGTTGTTATCTTCAAATCAAAAACCACATTTCATTGGCTCGATTCCAATCGAATTCGACTAGCATTTCTCCAAAAATGAACAAACCCGAAGTTATCATGAAATGGAAAGCCACTTTTAATTGGCTCGATTCCAATCGAATTGGACTAGCAATTTGTCAAAAATGATCACACTTGAAGTTGTCATGAAATTGAAAACCACTTTTTATTGGCTGGATTCCAACCGAATTAGACCAGTAATTTTTCAACAACGATCAAACCTAAAGTTATCATGAAAACGAAATCGACTTTTCATTGGCTCGATTCCAATCGAATTAGACTAGCGATTCGCCGAAAATGATCAAACCCGAAGTTATCATGAAATCAAAAACCACTTTTCATTGGCTAGACTCCAATCCAATTAGACTACCAATTAGCCGAAAATGAACAAATCGAAGTTATCATGAAATCAAAAGCCACTTTTCATTGGCTCGATCCCAATCGAATTAGACTGGCAATTCGTCGAAATTGATCAAACCAGAATTTATCATGAAATCGAAAACCACTTTTCATTGGCTCAATTCCAATCGAGTTAGGCTAGCACTTCGCCGAAAAGGAACAAACCCGATGTTATATTGAAATCAAAAACCACTTTTCATTGGCTCGATTCCAATCGAATTAGGCTAGCATTTCTCCAAAAATGAACAAACCCGAAGTTATCATGAAATGGAAAGCCACTTTTAATTGGCTCGATTCCAATCGAATTGGACTAGCAATTTGCAGAAAATGATCAAACCCGAAGTTATCATGAAATTGAAAACCACTTTTTATTGGCTTGATTCCAACCAAATTAGACCAGTAATTTTTCAAAAATGATCAAACCCAAAGTTATCATTAAATCGAAAGCTACTTTTCATTGGCTCGATTCCAATCGAATTAGACTAGCAATTCGTCGAAAATGATCAAACCCGAAGTTATCATGAAATCAAAAACCACTTTTCATTGGCTAGACTCCAATCAAATTAGACTGTCAATTAGCCGAAAATGAACAAATCCGAAGTTATCATGAAATCAAAAGCCACTTTTCATTGGCTCATTCCCAATCGAATTAGACTGGCAATTCGCCGAAATTGATCAAACTGGAAGTTATCATGAAATCAAAAACCACTTTTCATTGGCTCAATTCCGATAGAATTAGGCTAGCACTTCGCCAAAAAGGAACAAACCCGATGTTATCTTGAAATCAAAAACCACTTTTCATTGGCTCAATTCCAATCGAATTAGACTAGCATTTCACGAAAAATGAACAAACCCGAAGTTATCATGAAATGGAAAGCACTTTTAATTGGCTCAATTCGAATCAAATTGGACTAGCAATTTGTCGAAAATGATCAAACCCGAAGTTATCATGAAATTGAAAACCACTTTTTATTGGCTCGATTCCAACCGAATTAGACCAGTAATTTTTCAAAAACGATCAAACCCAAAGTTATCATGAAATCGAAAGCCACTTTTAATTGGCTCGATTCCAATCAAATTAGACTAGCAATTCACCGAAAATGATCAAACCCGAAGTTATCATGAAATCAAAAACCACTTTTCATTAGCTAGACTCCAATCAAATTAGACTACCAATTAGCCGAAAACGAACAAGTTTGAAGTTATCATGAAATCAAAAGCCACTTTTCATTGGCTCGATCCCAATCGAATTTGACTGGCAATTCGTCGAAATTGTTCAAACCTGAAGTTATCATGAAATCAAAAACCACTTTTCATTGGCTCAATTCCAATCGAATTAGGCTAGCACTTCGCCAAAAAGGAACAAAGCCGATGTTATCATGAAATCAAAGACCACTTTTCATTGGCTCGATACCAATCGAATTAGTCTAGCAATTTGCCAAAGACGAACAAACTCGATGTTATCATAAAATCGAAGACCACTTTTCGTTGGCTCGATTCTAATCGAATAAGACTAGCAATTCTCTAAAAATGAACAAACCCGAAGTTATCATGAAATCAAAACCACTTTTCATTTGCCAGATTCCAATAGAATTAGACTAGCAATTCACCGAAAATGACCAAACCCAAAGTTTTCATGAAATTAAAAACCACTTTTCATTGGCTCAATTCCAATCGAACTAGACTAGCAATTCTCCAAATAGAACAACCCTAAGTAATCACGAAATCGAAAACCACTTTTCTTTGGCTCGATTCCAATAGAATTAGACTAGAATTTCTCCAAAAACGAACAAATCCGAAGTTATCATGAAATTAAAAACAACTTTTCATTGGCTCGATTCCAATCGAATTGGACTTGCAATTTGCCGAAAATGATCAAACTCAAAGTTATCATGAAATCGAAAACCACTTTTCATTGGCTCTATTCCAACCGAAATAGACTGGCAATTTTACAAAAACGATCAAACCCGAGCTTATCATGAAATCGAAAACCACTTTTCATTGGCTCGATTCCAACTGAATTAGACTAGCAATTTTTCGAAAATGATCAAACCTGAAGTTATCATGGAACCGAAAGCCACTTTTTGTTGGCTCGATTCCAATCGAATTAGACTAGCAATTCGCCGAAAATGATCAAACCCAAAGTTATCATGAAATCAAAAACCACTTTTCATTGGCTCGATTCCAATCGAATTAGACTAGCAATTCGCCGAAAATGATCAAACCCAAAGTTATCATGAAATCAAAAACCACTTTTCATTGGCTCGATTCCAATCGAATTACACTAGCAATTAGCCAAAAACAAACAAACCCGAAGTTATCATGAAATGAAAAATCACTTTTCATTGGCTCAATTCCAATCGAATTAGACTGGCAATTCGTCGAAATTGAACAAACCCGAAGTTATCATGAAATCAAAAACCACTTTTCATTGGCTCGATTCCAATCGAATTAGACTGGCAATTCACCGAAAATGATCTAACCCGAAGTTTTCATGAAATCAAAAACCACTTTTCATTGGCTCGATTCCATTCGTATTAGACTAGCAATTTGTCAAAGACGAACAAACCCGATGTTATCATGAAATCAAAAACCACTTTTCATTGGCTCGATTCCAATCAAATTCGACTAGCATTTCCCCAAAAATGAACAAACCCGAAATTATCATGAAATCAAAAACCACTTTTCTTTAGCTCGATTCAAATCAAATTGGAAAAGCAATTTGCCAGAAATGAACAAACTCGAAGTTATCATGAAATGAAAAACAACTTTTCATTAGCTCGATTCCAATTGAATTAAACTAGCAAATTGCCAAAGACGAACAAACCGATGTTATCATGAAATCGAAAACCACTTTTCATTGGCTCGATTTCAATCGAAGTAGACTAGCAATTCGCTAAAAACGAACATACCCGAAGTTATCTTGAATCAAAAGTTAATTTTCATTGGCTTGATTCTAATCGAATTATAGCAATTCGCCAAAAACAAACATACCCGAAGTTATCATGAAATCAAAACCACTTTTCATTGGCTCGATTCCAATCGAATTAGACTAGCAATTTGCCGAAAATGATCAAGCCTGAAGTAATCATGAAATCAAAAACCACTTTTCACTGGCTCGATTCTAATCGAATTAGACTAGCAATTCGTCGAAAACGAACAAACCCGAAGTTATCATGAAATTAGAACCACTTTTCATTAACTCGATTCCAATCGAATAAGACTAGCAATTTGTCGAAAACGAATAAAAGTTATCATTAAATTAAAACCACTTTTCATTTTCTCGATTACAATCGAATTAGACTAGCAATTTGACAAAAATCGATCAAACCTGAAGCTATCATGACATCAAAAACCACTTTTCATTGGCTCGATTCCAATCGAATTACACTAGCATTTCGCCAAAAATAAACAAACTCGAAGTTATCATGAAATTAAAAACCACTTTTCATTGGCTCGATTCCAATCGAATTAGACTAGCAATTCGCCAAAGACGAACAAACCCGAAGTTATCATGAAATTAAAAACCACTTTTCATTGGCTCGATTCCAAACGAATTAGACTGGCCCTTCGCCAACAATGAACAAACCCAAAGTTATCATGAAATCAAAAACCACTTTTCATTGGCTCGATTCCAATCGAATTAGACTACCAATTCACCAAAGATGAACAAACCCGAAGTTATCATCAAATCAAAAACATCTTTTCATTAGCTCGATTCCAATCTAATTAGACTACAATTTTGCCAAAAACGAACAAACCCGAAGATATCATGAAATCGAAAACCACTTTTTGTTGGCTCGATTCCAATCGAATTAGACAAGCAATTTGCCAAAAATGAAAAAACCCGAAGTTATCATGAAATCAATATCCACTTTTCATTGGCTCGATTCCGTTCGAATTAGACTAACAATTTGCCGAAAACGATCAAGTCCGATGTTATCATGAAATCAAAAACCACTTTTCATTGACTCGATTCCAATCGAATTAAACTAGCAATTTGCCAAAGATGAACAAACCTGAAGTTATCATCAAATCAAAAACCACTTTTCATTGGTTCGTTTCCAATCGAATTAGACTACCATTTCGCCAAAAACGAACAAACCTGATGTTATCATGAAACCAAAAGCCACTTTTCAATTGCTCGTTACTAATCAAATTAGACTAGTAATTCGCCAAAAACTAACATACACAAAGTTATCATAAAATCAAAACCACTTTTCATGGGCTCGATTCCAATCTAATTAGACTAGCAATTTGCCAAAAATGATCAAACCCGAAGTTATCATGAAATCGAATATCACTCTTCATTAGCTCGATTCCAATCGAATTAGACTAGCAATTCTCCAAAAACGAACAAACCCGAAGTTATCATCAAATCAAAAACCACTTTTCATTGGCTCGATTCCAATCTAATTATACTACAATTTTGCCAAAAACGAACAAACCCGAAGATCTCATGAAATCGAAAACCACTTTTTGTTGGCTCGATTCCAATCGAATTAGACAAGCAATTTGCCAAAAATGAAAAAACCCGAAGTTATCATGAAATCAATATCCACTTTTCATTGGATCGATTCCGTTCGAATTAGACAAACAATTTGTCGAAAATGATCAAATCCGATGTTATCATGAAATCGAAAACCACTTTTCATTGGCTCGATTCCAATCGAATTAAACTAGCAATTTGCCAAAGATGAACAAACCTGAAGTTATCATCAAATCAAAAACCACTTTTTATTGGCTCGTTTCCAATCGAACTAGACTACCATTTCGCCAAAAATGAACAAACCCGATGTTATCATGAAACCGAAAGCCACTTTTCAATGGCTTGTTACTAATCGAATTAGACTAGTAATTCGCTAAAAACTAACATACACGAAGTTATCATAAAATCAAAACCACTTTTCATGGGCTCGAATCCAAGCTAATTAGACTA
>NW_019262621.1:22735-23663 GCF_002742605.1 Olea europaea var. sylvestris | reverse complement strand
AAATAGGAAGAGTGGGGAACAATTAATAGTTTTGCAAATAGAACATAAGCAGTTAATTAGGGATTTTGAAAATCTAAAAGTTGAAGTTGCCAGCATTAACAATAAACCCTACTATCAGGAATAGGATAATATAGGTCTAGAAGGATAACCCTTTGGAAAAGATGAGGCCCTAGGGTAGAACACAGAAAATGAAGGATTTTGAGATAGTCGAGAATAAGGCTTTATTGTATAAAGGTCGACCCTATATGCCTAAAGATGAAGAACTTCAAAATGAGACTGACAGAAACTCACTCTATCCTGTATACAACACACCTAGTCAGGACCAAAATTTATAGAGATTTGTACAGTTCATTTTGGTGGATGAAATTAAAAGGGAAAATAGCTTGGTTTTTATCGAGGTGTTTTATTTGTCAGCACGTTAAAGTTGAGTATAGAAACCATCAGGGCTATTGAATTCGATAGAGACACCTAAATGTAAGTGGGAAAAAAATAGCAATGAACTTTGTAATGGGGTTCCCTAGGTCAACGAGAGGCCATAGCACTATCTGGATAATAGTGGGTCGATTGACAAAGTCCACACACTTCCTCTCGGTCAGAATGAATTCTAATATGAATTAGTTTGCAGAACTCTATGTTAGAGAGATAATCATACTACATGAAGTACCAAATACCAATGTGGATTGTATCATATAGAGATCTGAGGTTTATATCGAGGTTCTGGAAGAGTTTACCAATAGCGATGGTGACTAGGTTTATTTTTAGTATTGTTTATCGTCTCTATACCAATAGGTAGTAATTAGATTGGGGTAGTAATTCGGAGAATCATTTGTTGTTGGTAGAATTTTCATACAATAATAGTTTTCAAGACACTATTGGGATGAAACTGTACGAGGCTATATAGTCGACGGTGTTGCTTGCCCATATGCAA
>NW_019262621.1:9635-14599 GCF_002742605.1 Olea europaea var. sylvestris | reverse complement strand
AAAGTGGGCAATTTTATATTTCCCATTGATTTTGTTGTCCTAGATATAAAGGAGCCATGGGATGCAGCATTACTTATATTGAGTAGATCTTTTCTATGAACAAGCTGAACTGTCATGGACTTTGAAAGTGGTGAATTGACATTGAGAGTGGAAGATAGGCAAGAGAAGTTCAAGATTTACAAGTTCCAACACTATCGAGAATCCATTACATGAAGAGATCAACAAAAAAGCTAAGGAGGAGTGCAATTACATTACTGCAAAGGTGTAACAAGGCTCGAAGGAGAAAAAGCCTAAAAACTTAGGAAGCCTTGGACGAGAGGAGAACGAAGGGTTCAAGGTTTGGAAGGCAAATCGAGGATGCAAAGCCGGAAATTGCAAGGAGTGCAAAAACTCAAGATATATGTTTAAACCACCCTAATCCATCCCTCCGTACAGTCTAGCTAAAGACTATAAATTAAGCGCTTATAGGGAAGCAACCTAATCTTCTTACCCTATTATTTATTTTGCTTTCTGTATCGTATAGCATATAGATTTGTTTTGATTACTAGGTTGCATTAGATTTAAGCATATTTTAATTTGTAGGGTATCACCATCCTTAATACTTCCGTTAGGCCATTGAATTTATTGTTGGTATTTTGATTGTTTGGGCTAAGTAGCATATGTTCTACATTACTTATTTTTAATGTTTGATTTAACTGCTATGTACAGGAACATAACATCATAGAACACTCAAACCAACATAAACCAAAGGAAAAGTATAATGATAGAGATTGTCGAGCCGTCATCCATAGTGCCTCACATATTCAACAGAAAACTTCGGGGAGTATTTTCTTCCTTTCCTTCCCCATTCCCTTATACTCTTACTTTTGCTTTATAACATTAAGGACAATGTTGGGTTCAAGTTTGGGGGTGAAAAAAATTGAGTTTTTTTTTCGTATGCTTGTGTGTTTTGGTGCCTTTTTTTTTTTAATACTACTTAAAAAACAAAAAAAAAAACAAATTTTCTTATTAGATTGTGTGCTTTTGTGGGTTGGATAACTTGGCCGGCAATGACGATCTAAATTGAGATTTAGTGTTAATTTATAAACTGTGGATATATTGCATGCTAGATAACATTTCAAAACTTGATATTATACACGCACTAAAATTGAGTTTGACATTATGAAGAAATGAGTTGTTTCATGCTCTTGATAGGTTGATTTAGTTGGATATAGATGCTTTACCCAAACTATACTAAACTAATTATCTTTAAACCAAATTTAGCAGAGTTTGGAGTTATTTTACTATTGTAGGAAGATACGGATGTGGCTAGGGATTCCTTGTGTGAAAAAAATTTGTGTGGATTGTCTGAGATGAACAGGATACAATTTGGTAAAAGTCTTGAGTTGGAGGTCAGATTTCTTGAATAGGTGTATGATAAGGGGCATTGCACTAATGAAGGCATATATTTTAAAATTTAAAACTTCTCTTTGAAGCCTTTATGACTTGAGCAATTAAGCCTGCAACGGTATCTTAAAACCTAATACCCTAAAGTCATCTGACTTGGGAGTCATAGACCTAAAACTCGCTACAGGGGTCATTTTGAAAGCAATCAAAGATGAAATTACCCTTGAAAGAAAAAAAAATTGTTCTCTTCGAAGCCTTTATGAATCGGGTTATTAAGCCTGTAAGGGTATTTAAAAATCTGGTGTCCTAAATTCGTCTGATTTGGGAGTCATCAGCCTAAAGCCTGCTACATGAGTCATCTAAAAAGTTTAAGGGGGAGTGCAATAGAAAAAAAAAAGAACAAAAAAATAATTAAAAAATGCACTAAATGCCTTATTAAGTCCTAACACTTGTTCGAGGAAATTTGACTTTCGATGAAGGATAATTAGCCTAGTTGAGTCTTGATGGTCAAAGCATCAAATAATTGAAGAACCCTTATTCATTGATGTGTTGATTTGCAACTAGTAACGTCCACCTGAATTGGAGAGAGTGAGAATGATAATGAAAAATTCAACCTTTCAAATTAAAAATTCATAACAAGGGTTCATCACATCCTAAAAAATATAAAAAATTAGCCTAATATATTGAAATTACAAGAAATCATATATAAGTGGAAAGACATAACCCGAATTTTTGATAAATTGTGAAGATGAAGATAAATCTTGAAATCTTGAATCTCTTCAATGATTTCTATATGAATCTCCACTTGCGCTCTCTCTCCTTTGTCCAATACCAGGTTTTGAATCTTCACTAGATTGAATTCTTGCAAGTCCCCTTCAATTCTCTCACAAAAACAATGAATTCTCCTCCTTTGATGATAATAATTGATGAATACTGGAGTATACTTTGTATAAAAGATATGTATGAGAGCCTCCTTCATGTATTCTCATATTGGGTATCTGTAGTGGTCGAAAATTGGTGAAAAATCATGCCCAAATTGATTTCCAAAAGAGTTCCAATCGAATAAAGAAAGTTACACTCGCAAGTGAATTTTTTGTCTCTACACAATAGTCAGTATTTTGATCATGACTTTGTTTTCCAATATCCGATTGAGTTGACACAAAATGCATTGAAAAGCTAACTAAAAGGGCTACAATTTTCCTAGAGATTGATATTTTCCAATTTGGACGTTTACTATGCCAAAAATTGGTCATAATCCTTGACTATAAATCTGAAAGATATATCATATGATTGGAAGTCGATTTATGGTAATATTCTGATGATATTCTATTCCTTTTTTTGCTTCTAATTGAATCCAGTTGACTCCCATCAATCTTTAAAATATCTCTTATGGTTCAATTCAACCATTGGATATTTTCAATTTGGTCCTCAACTTTGTACTTCGCCATTTTTCGCCGTTTTTCGCTTCTTTCTTTCAATTTAACTTCCAACCATCGAGTTTTAACTAATAAATGAAATATACAATAAATTAGGCTATGATTGCTTTAAAGAATTATTAAATGTCTATATTTTTAGGTCTACAGAGAACATGCAAAAAACCTTCATTTATTTAAGCCCAAATGTGGAACATGATTTGTGAAACCGGATTACTGGCATTTCGGGGCTGTAATCTTTGAAACTCCATGATACATAGTGGATTTGTCCTCTATTGTGGGGGAACAAAAGGAAAAAGTCTTTGTTAAGATAAAAGAATCGATTTGGAGACAAGTTAAAGGCTGGAAATGGGGAATGTTCTCCAATGCTGGAAATGGGGAATGTTCTCCAATGCAGGCAGAGAAACACTTATTAAATCATTGTTCAAAATATTCCAACTTATAAGTTTATTTAAAATTCTGGAGGTAGTGTACAAGGAGTTCTGAAGCATCTACGGATTCTAGTGGGGTTTGAATGGAATGGAAAAAAGATAGCCTGGACTAGGTAGAACAAAATATGTACAATGAAAGGCACGGTTGATTTGGTCTTCAAGATATGAGGATATTTAATCGTAATTTACTGGAAAAAAATGATACAATTCGGTACAAGAATTAAAAGAAAAAATAATTTTTTCTTTAATTAAAGAATTCAAGATCATTACTAGATGTTCATGTATATGTCATAAATAAGAATTGAGATTAAGAATTTACTCAAAAGTTATAAAAATTCTTGATCCAAATTTGAATCATTAACTTTCAACTTTTTGGACCATGAACTATCAGATTTTAATTCAAGGAATTGGTACTTCCAACATCCAATTCTTGTATGATATGCTCTAAAGTTAAGACTAAATCGACAAGTAGATACCTTATTCTAATTAAATCGAATAACCAATTCCAAATTGAAAAAAAAAAAGGAGGAAAATAATTTTTTCCCTCTTTTTCCTCTCTCTAAATTTAGACACTATAGAAATATTAATATTGTATGATCTAATTTCTATTTGAGGAAGTTTCAATCCATATACAATAATAATTCCAAGTCCAAATAGGCGCATCAGATGAAATCTAAATATGAGTTTCGATTAAAGTCCACATGAAATTAGTCCATAACTTATTTAATTATAAGTATAGTCCTAGAACTTCAGTTATAGATACAATTAAATTTACAATTATCATAACAATCACAATTGAGTTCAAAATTTTTATAGTAGTTGCAATTAAGTCCAAAACTTTTTATATTATTTGCAATTAAATTCTTAAACTTTTTTGAGCTACCATAGGATCCAATCAAAAAATATTATGCAAGCTCCAATAACTAGGTCATATCTATTCGATTCTAGACTATCGTGCATCTAATTATTAGTCTTTAACGTTTTCCCTAAAGACAAAAGATTGCACTATTGTAACATATAAATTGAAAAAGAAAATTTGACTATCTAAAATAAATCATATTGGCTAATACATTTGTAGTACTTTTCTCTTATATAAAATCGTACATATATTTTTCTCTTCATTCGATATTCAATAATTAGGTATGGGCACAAATGATAGTTTTGTCCCTCATTATTCTCACTAAGATAAGTACTATTGTTTTCAAAGTTCTTTTGAACTAATCACAAATATCGAAATTTAGTTATCATTAAATATCGAGCTCAAATATTAATCGTTCGATGCAATACACTTAAATAGTCACTCTAGCCATTTTTCAAGACGCCGATTTCCCAACACAAGTCATGTTCTTTACTTAGCTTGTTGTGCTAACTCACTAAAATATTTGATCAATCGAATTGATCTTATCTATAATTAGTTTATCAAAGAACTATTAAACTCATGAAAAGATATACACAACCTTATCAAGGAATTTAGTTAAAATACCCTAAGATTAAATGAAATTTAATTCTCTGCTCAATTAATGCATTAATATTAAACTCAATATATGCTCCATCCAATGCAACCCAAGTGTATTAGTAACTTTAACTATTTTTGCAATAATGATAGTTTGCAAACTTGAATAATGAATTAGTCTATACTACAACCTTCCTTACAAGAAGTCAACATTTATATACTGGATGTGAAAAAATTGTTTATGATCAAAACGACATACTA
>NW_019262621.1:0-1639 GCF_002742605.1 Olea europaea var. sylvestris | reverse complement strand
TTCTAGTTTATGAAGATTCCGTCTTTTGTTTGTTTAATTTGAAGACCAAGAAAAAATTTTAGTTCTTCCCATCATGCTCATTTCAAATTCTTTACTCATACAATTTGAAAATTCTTCACAAAGACAAATATTGTAGCGCAAAAAATAATGTCGTCAACATAAATTTGACCAACAAGCATATCCTCTTTATGAGTTTACGAAAAGTTTAGTAGCTGCTTTTCCTACCGAAAAACCATTTGATAGAAGAAATTTGCCCAACATTCTGTACTAAGCTCTTGGAGTTTCTTTCAAACCGTAAAGAGTTTTCTAAACTTAAAAACATGATCCAGATACTTATGATCTTTAAAACTGGAAGGTTGCCCAACAAATACTTCTTCTTGAATAAATCCATTTAAAAATGCACTTTTAACATCCATTTGATAAAGTGTAAAACTTTTAAAACATGCAAATACAAGAAGCATGCGAATGGATTCTAGTCTAGCTACGGGTGTAAACGTTTCTTCAAAGTCGATACATTCTTCTTGACTATAACATTAGGCTACTAATCTAGCATTGTTACGTACCCATTTCATCTCTTTTGTTTCTAAAAACACATTTAGTACCAATAACAGTTTGATGGTTTAGTCTAGCAACTAAGTCTCAAACATGATTTCTTTCAAATTGATTTAATTCTTCTTGCATTGCTAGAATCCAAAACTCATCAAACTCGAAATCTTTCAAATTTTTAGGTTCGATTTGAAAAATAAATACACAACTACTGAGATGATTTTGTAAGAGGTTCTAGTAGTAATACCTTTCGATGGGTCACCTATGATAAGTTCTTTAGGATAAGATGGAGCAAACCTCCATTCTTTTGGTAGTGGAGGATCACTTTGTGTTTTAGTTTGTTTTTCTTTATTTGATTCCTCTTTTCTTCTTCATTTGGTGCCTCTTTGCTTTAGTCTTGAATCTTCATTTGTTCAAATAGAGCTTCCAAACCTACATCGTCATCACTACCTTTCTCTCGATCAAAAGAAATAGTATCATCAAAAGTAACATGCATGGATTCTTCAACGACTAGAGTTCGTTTGTTAAAAACTCTATATGCTTTATTAGTCGACGAATATCCTAGGAAAATTCCAACATCGGATTTTGAATCAAATTTTCCTAAATTGTCTTTTGTATTCAAAATAAAACATTTACATCCAAAAACTTTGAAATAGCTAATATTCAGAATTCTATTTTTCCAAAGTTCATAAGGAGTTTTAGTTTTCTTTTTGTTTAATAAAACTCTATTGACAATGTAGCAAGCGGTGTTAATGGCCTCGGCCTAAAAATATTTTGGTAGACTATTTTCATTTAGCATGGTCCAAGCCATTTCTTGTAAATTTGTAATGTACGATTATTTCATTCTACTACACAATTTGTTAAGGAGTTCTAGGAGCCGAAAAATTATGTTCATTACAAAAATCATTAAAACCAATATTATCAAATTCTCCACCATGGTCACTTCTAATGGGGAAATACATGAAATTGACCCAAATAAGAGAGGTCATTTTCCAAAATGGCCCTTGACCTTTCCAAACATTTGGAACTACCTAAAATACCCTTAACCAAATATTAAAACAACCTATTTCATAATAAAAATCTTCTATCTAAG
>NW_019262620.1:27808-30927 GCF_002742605.1 Olea europaea var. sylvestris | reverse complement strand
TTTTTTTTTTTTTTATTCTTATATGCTTTCTATTGGTTTCAAGATGAGTGAATTTGACCATTGCTTGTATTACGTGCATCATAGCACTAACAAAAGAGTGTGCATTTGTTACTTTATGTGGACGACATGTTATTAATTGGACCTAAAATGTAAGTGGTAAATAAGATCAAAATGGAGTTAGGGAAAGAATTTGACATGAAAGACCTAGGACATGCTAAGAGGGTCCTTGGTATGGGCATTAACGGGGATATGTCTAATTCTTGATTGTATATACATCAAATTCCTTATGTGCTTAAAATTTTGAAAAATTTTGCATGTTTAATTGCAAACCTACTTCTATGCCTTTGAAAACAATTTTGTACTATCTAAATACCGTCGTCTACTAAAGAAGATGAAAAGGATGTTATGAAGTGCTTTACTCCAATGTTATTGGTTCCATTATGTACCTTATGGTGTATACTAGACTTGATCTAGCTTCACTGTGAGTATGTTAACTAGGTAAATATCTAATCGTGGCCCCAAACATATGAAAGCGTTGAAGTGGTTGCTTAGGTACTTGAAGGGTTCTTTTGATGTGGGGTTAGTTTATAAATCTGCTAGAGTCTGTGAAACTTAAAGTTTTCAATATGTTGACAATAGTAGTTATAGACATAGTAGGAAATCTACTTCTTCTTATGTGTTTACTTTACGTGAATCTTGTGTGAGTTGAAAGTCTCAACTCCAACATTTAGTTGCTTTATCTATCACTGAATCTAAGTATATTGTTGCTATGGAAGCTGTGGTTTAGAAGCTTGCTTAATGAACTGGATACTTTAAGGATAATGTGATAGTATACTTTGATGGGCAATCTGCTATTCATCTATGTAAAAATCCCGTGTTCATGATTGCATTAAACATATAAATATTAGACTACATTTTATGAGAGATTTAGTATTTCGAGAGTTGGTAAAATTTGAGAAACTGCATTTAGATTATAACCCTGCAAATATGGGCACTAAGGTGCTTCCCCCAATAAAGTTTAGAAGTCGTTTTACACTTCTAAATATTAGTAAAGGTATATGATATTTCAATTTTATTTGAAATCACGTTGAGCAACTATTATGCTAGTTTCTTTCTTTTTGCCGGTTTATTTGACATCAAGGTGGAGGTTTGTGGTAACTGATACCAAATAAACTCAGGGCTATGATGATAAATCGGGTTGGACTAAGTTCATAGGCCTTGTGCCAATTATTGAAGTATTTGTAGTGCTTAACCCAAAGGGGCAATTGGCAACCCATGGAACCAAGACGAACCAAGAACTCACTTGTAGCAACTAAGGGTCGACCCACCTATTACATTTGGCCCATTCGGTTTAGACCTTGGAGACAACATATATAAGTGGACTCTTCTTATTGTGGTCGGCACACAAGACTTATGTTGCCTTCTCTGCTTTTGTCTCTGACTTGCAGCTGTCTCTCCTTTTAGCCTTTGCTCTGCTGCGTTTTATTGACCACCTTTCCGGTGTTAGTTGTGGGCTGTTGTGCTATTCCGGTGGCTCTCTGTTGTGGCTCCTCTCTGCTCCGTTTTCAGCCTTTTCCCTCGCAACAGTTTTCTGTCTGTTCTTGTGAGATTCTTGGGTCCAATTGAGTGTGGTGATACCGTCTTTCTTTGGGTTGGTTAATCTGAGCCTCGATCATCCACTACGCATCTTGGAACGAGGATTTGATACGGGAAGTGTTGTTCTTGCGATTTCAATATAGTTAATTCAATTTCTAGCTTATAGCATTGATATCTAACTTGGTGTTTAATTATCTTTACTTGTAAGGAACACTATTACAACAATACCATTATAATCATGTGATGAAGCATAACTTGTGCTCAACGAACTATTGAACACTCCGAATGAATATAGAGAAGGAAAAATGTAAATGCTATTCTTGTATGACTTAAAAGATAGTCAAAACTTCAGGGGTTCTGTTTTACAAATGGCTCATAAGATGATGGATTTTTGGAAATCAGCTATTTTTCTATTCCTGATCTTTATCCTTTTCTATGTATAAACTGAACTTCTTTTTGCCTTTATATAATCAAGGAATGGTAACTGTTTAGCTGGTTCTATTTTGTAAAGATCAATCAAGGAGGAAAAACTAGCTGGCTGACGGAAATTAAGAACATTGGCTTCCTCGGCTTTTCTCTTTGAATTTGAGATAATTTAAGTCTTTGCCTCTATAACAACAAAATATTTTACTTGTCCCTCTCACTTTCCTCTGCCACCACCGCTTTTCCCTTCTGACATTAGTCTAATCGTAAGAACATTGAAATTCTCGGTGTTTGCGTTAGTTGAATATTCGAATAACTCGATCTTATCCAACTCCAACTAGAAGAAGCTTGATATAATGAAGCAAGAGCCATCGAATTTGGATATGAATCGGAATTCTTCCTTGCTTACAAGGGTTCAGATAAGTAATAAAGAAAGTCACCAGAAGGAGAGGGAGAAAAGTGTAATTCTGGAACTCATTCCAATGAATTTTTTAGATAAGTATCTTAAGCAAAAATTCTTCAAGTACAGTAAATTTTTGCCAGATTTTTGAATTCTCACTCACATGAGAGTGGGCCCGTGTATAAAATATTGAAAAAATAAAATAAAATTTCCCCACTTTTGAATGTGAGTGTTCGGTAGGTACAAGAATTTAAATCCCTGTACCTGTAGCAAGTTTCGTATCTTAAGTCACCAAAAGGCCAGGGAGAAAAGTGTAATTCTGGAACTCATTCCAATGATTAAACCCTGTCATTTCAAATTTCAGATACAAATAAAAAATGAGAAAATTTTAGAATCAGTAATTTAGGTATTATTTTTTGGGTTATACAATATATTCAATATATAAATGAGTATTTTGGTGTAATATAAAATTTCGTAATTTCACATGTAATTATGATTTTCTTCCATTATTTCATTATTATTTTATAAAAAATTCTGGAAAACGTCGGGATCCTGGGACCCAAGGCCCCCTCTCCTCTGCCAATTAAGCACCTAAAGAATGACAAGCAAAGTAGAACCTTAGAAGTGAAGAATAATAGGGAGAAGGCAAGAATGAATATAAGTCCCTGTCAGTCTATCATTATCTTAAATTTTTTTTTTC
>NW_019262620.1:0-27704 GCF_002742605.1 Olea europaea var. sylvestris | reverse complement strand
CTTAGAAGTGAAGAATAATAGGGAGAAGGCAAGAATGAATATAAGTCCCTGTCAGTCTATCATTATCTTAAATTTTTTTTTTCAAATTTATTTTTTAATCGTACATTCTCACAATGAAACATTTTTCACCTAAATTAAAAAAATTTTCTACATTTTAATCACACGTTCTCTGAAAATTCACTATTTCAAAATTCATTTTCACACTTTAATGCTAAACAAACATGGGCGAATTTTGGAGATCTTTGGTATCTATGTTTTAAATCTTAAGGGTGCGTTTGATTGTAAGTATGGAACTTGCATGGAAAGAAAATAAATTATAGGCAATTCAGTTGCCTAGAATTTATTTGTATAGAAATTATTAATTAAATGTGTTTGATTAATTTAATTTTCAACCTAGAAAATATTATACTTGTCCATATTTTATTGTTGGGTTAATGAGAAAGAGTGGATAAATAAGAGAGAGTGAATTCCGTGGAAAATAAAATCATACTTTCCTAAAGAAAATATTTTCCTTAATTTTGAGAAAAATATGGTTACGTGACCAAAAATAGGAAAATATTTTTCATGAAAAAAAATGGCAATCAATCAGGACAAAAGTAGGAATTTGAATAGACAAAACACATTTTTTTATGGAAAATATAGGCAATCAAACACACTCTAAGTTCAAAGTTTGGGTTAGATAATTTCTTGATTAATTTTTTTTTATTTAATTTTCATGTGCTTGTCAGCTTGATGATTGATGAACTAGAATAATGTTGGCCGTCTCCAATGACGTTAAAGACCTGTTTATGTGGCACCGGAATTACAACCTTGCTAAGCGATTGAAAATGAAGAATCTTGCCCCTCTTTATTTTTTGAGGTGGACTTGCAGGTGCTTGTATCTCATAATGCTCACAAGTTATATAATGAGAATGGTAAAAATACATTATGGACTAGACTGAATTTTTAGTCCCCTAAACTCTAGGACTATCTCCATCCCTGGACAAGGCGAAATTTCGATCTTCGAAATACCTTTATACACACAACTTTTTGAAAATTAGTAACATTGGTGTTCGACAAATTTGTTCTAATAATAATGTGATTGATTTACCCGCAATAAAATTACCGACTTCCACATAGACTAATTTAAAAAAAAAAAAAAACAAAAAAACAAAAAACAAAATGGTGTGCGAGAGAGGGATGTGCAAACTCAAAAAATTGACATGAAGATATTTCGTGGTCTTAATTTATTTTTCTTCGTTCCATTTTTGTCCCACTAGATTTCTTGTCAAATTTTTAGCTAGACGACTTTTGCACTCAAGGTTTTGACAATCAAGTGTATCATGTTTTACTCTGTTTTTGTCCCATTAGGTAAGTTTTTTTAAAAGTAAGGTTCTTATCGAGACAATTATAGTGTAAATAATCATCCAAGAAGACTTCTTGTCCACTAATATTACTTGAGACGACTATTTTACTAGCAACCCACAATCCCGATTCTACCATATATATATATAGGGATGGCTCGGCTCGGCCCTTTAATCCACGAGATCGGTTCGGCCCACGAGCTCGTGGGCCGAGCCTAGCTGATCCGATCCCACGAGCCGCTCGCCATCTCGTGTTTTTTTAATTTTTTTTTTACACATTTTTTTGCACCATTTTTAAAAATATTTCAATTTTTTGGAGGAGCCCACGAGCTCGTGGGCTCGCCAAAACGGCTCGTGGGCACAAGGCCCAAGAGCCGCTCATGGGATCGAGCCCCCTAAAATGACTAGCCCGAGCAGCCCACGAGTCGACTTTTAACGAGCCGCTCGACTCGTTTGACATCCCTATATATATATATATATCCTACTTTACCTTAAAAGAGGCAATCTTGCTTGCACTATTCATTTAGGAGGCATTTGTTTCTTTCCTATTTTACCCTTAAATACACATTTCATTAATTCTCAAAATCAGGTCTAATGGTTTATTATATCACTTCTATGTATTGGAAAATGCTCTTCGTACAGAGCATTTCCTCTAGGGGTCTTACCCCTCACTGTAGGGGTCGGTCTCTAAATAAAAAAAAAAAAAAAATTACGTCGAGCCCGCGATTGTGTGTTATTTGGCAAGGAGGTCTGTAAACCTGCAGCATGCTCCCTATGTATCAAACATCTCTCTTATCACCCCTCGGGACATAGTTTAGTGGTGCAAAGGACATGAGTGAGGTTATCACATGCCTTGTTGATAGTCGCAGTGTGGGGGTTCAATTCCTGAAACATGGAATTGGACTCCTTATAAGCGCAGTGTACATGCAACTCTTATTTCCTGGCCTGGTGGGGCACATCCCGTTATTTACCTCCCTCACAAAATTTTAGGGGTGAGACTGTGGGACCCTCAAGGTTAGGGTTCAACCTTTTCTTTTCTTTTTTTTTTTTTTATTAAACATCTCTCTTATCTTTTGGCAAATAGATGTGGTACCCAATGCCATTTATAACTTTCTCACTCCATAGTAGAAAAGAAGCGAAACAAAATCCCTCTCAAATCCAATTGGCGACTGCAGCGCTGTTTCTTCATTTAGCAACCTTTGAAGAAATTGAAAGAAATTCCTTCAACGATCTGAGAATTCCGATTTAATCAACTGCACTATTCAGCGCTGTTTCCGTTTCTCTTTTTCTCTTGATTATTGAAAGAAATTTGAAGGAATTGCGACATGTATCCGTAAGTATAATTCTCATGCCTTCAATTTTTTCCTTTTGTCTAGATTTTCTGATTTTTTTAGCTGCAGTGCAAGCGCGGGTTACTGTTGTCGTTGATTGCAATAGTTTATTTAAGTATATATTAACTTGTGCCATAAATCTTGAAAGACCAAGTACTTTGTTCCATCCAACATGGACATTTATAATCTGTATAAAGTATATATATTTATCGCAGGTCTATTGGAGAAGTTTATGTAATAGTCTAATAGAAATGAACTTTTAAATCTACACTTTGATTTTTTGGTGTTCATACATTCTTGTTTGATTTTATAGATTTTAGAGAAGTTTTGTATTCCAAATAATCCATGTTGAAAAATTAAAAATATTGTTGTTTATATGGGGTTTATATCCAAACTTTGCCAAATGATGCCTTGGATCTTTTTGACGCCTTAATACATTTTCATTGACAACACCAAATTATACCTCAGAAGGCTGCTAAGATTGTTGTTTGATGGTTAGTTCTATTTAGAACAATATAATTTGTCAACGTTCCTGCAATGATTTCTTTCAATTTCAGTTTATTATTAATGAACATGCCATTGTCAAATTCGTCCTGAAACAGGAAGGATCACACAAGGTAAGTACAATGTGCTATCTTTCTAAATTGTTAACATCTGTGACTTTGGGTTAAGTTTTTCTGTGTATGTAGAGGCTCGAAAAATTGCAGAAAGACGAAACTTTTTGCTTAATCCAAATGTTGTTTGAGTTTTCTACTATACCAATAGCCATATTCACCTTTTTGTTTCCTTTGAAGTCTTCAAAACTGCGTAAGTTATAAATTTTGGTCAAAAGATTAGATTTCACCCATTATTTTTAATTTGGTCTTTCTTAATTTTATCTGAAATCAGATTATTATATGAGAAGTGGAAGTTCAATTTGTTTGCTCGTTATATGTTTGATACATTGCCTTAATTAACTTGTTTATTACAATATGCACGGAAATGTATACATACTTGTGATTTAAACATGATCTATTTGTCTATTTGCTATGCTTGCAGAAGTTATTTCCTTGAATAGATGTTTTGCATGCATTTCATTTCAAGTGCGAGAAGCTGGAGGTTTTCGATGTGATATGTAATAGGGGAATTGATTTTTGGGTAGTGGAGATGTTAATGGGAATCAGGTTAGTCTGAGTGGGATTATGTATTTCATTGAGGTTTTCATAGCCTTTACAATTTAGAAAGAATTTTAGTTGGAAAACATAATGGAAAGGATGTCGTGAAATTTTTGTTCTCTTTTTTCATTATCATTCAGAATCTGTAGTTGAGAATGTATTTGATTGTTATATAGGTCTAGACTAAATGAAGGACTGCTTTAGTTTCTTCTTGTTTGGTGAGAGGCTGATATGTACCTTATATTTGAAATTGTTTTAAGAAAGTGGTGCGTTCATGAGAGAGTTGATCCCTATATTAATATGTGAACGTAAACATTGTTGTTCAGTTTTAGTACTTGATTTCAAGTTCTACAGCAATTTATCTATTGTAGAATAAAAGCAATTTTTCTTGTATAAAGACACGGGGAAAGTGAGACATTTAGATTTGATTTTATTTCAATTCCCTGAAACACAAGTGTTTCACTGCAAGATTCATTGATGTTTTACAAGGTATATTATTACCTGTGTCTCCTGTAGCTTTGAAGAGCTCATTGATTTATACAGGCTTTCGCACTCGTGATACATAATTTTGGGGTCAAATTTGATGTGAGTGCATACTCGAAAGCCCACAGAATGTCCAAAACACAACAGGCGTACCCATCATCAAAGAAAGCCCAAGCGCATGAAAGAAAGACCTCATTCTGGTGGAAGCCCTTTCCTTACTCCTCAATATAGACTATGAGATCGTTTTTCTATCACGGGCATATGCTTAGTGAATTTTGACTTAATATTGTTGCTGACTCCTTTCCTTTGTACTTTCACATATCTACATTACCATTGCAATCAATTTTGAAGTTAGTTCATGTCATTTCTTCTCGTGACTAGCTATGAAGAAACAATTGACAAATTAGAACAGGGCCTGCAAATGATATTTTGCCGCATGAATTGAAGCTTATATTGTCTCGTAGTATTATTGCGGAATATCAATCATTCTGAAGGGTTATGCAACGTGATGTGCCTTGTAGGAAATTTTATATAAATATAATTCTTGCTGAAATTACACTTGGTGAATATTGTGGAAAATATGTTTTGTTACTGAGAATTCCTTTTGTACCTCTAAAATTTGACTAAAAAGAGTTCAAATTTCGAAAAAGGATACGTGGGTACATCTTTCAAGTTTCAATTTTTTTACTAATTCAAAATGTCATTTTGAATAAATCAAAATTAATTGTTCATAAATAAGGAACTGAGTATTGAATAAGGAGTTAAAGTGAATAAAATAAAATTTTGGAGTTTAGTTTTCAATTATGGGAAGTTAATTACTAAATGTTATATAAAATTGAAAATGAGGGATTTAATTGTAATTTGGACTTAGTGGAGTATTATGTAGCACTATATAAAACATATTTTCATTTTATATAAACAAAATCACAAACCACTGATACAAAGAGGGAAAAAAAGAAAAAAGAGAAGTGATAGAAAAAAGAAAGAAGTAAAAATCATGAAGTATTCGGTTGAAATTTGGAGGTTCCAACACATATCTCATGAAAGTCCAAGAATGATTAACTAAGAGGGTGTGAATTGGTTTTTAAAACTTTTTCAAAAATTAATTTTAGATATAAACCAATATGATAGTAAAGATGTCAATTAAACAAATAGGTACGAATAAGAAAGCAAGTAAAGACTAAATTGATAAATTTAAATAATGAACGTAAGTATAAAAGCAATAATTAAAAGAGAGTAAGAGAGAATGCAAACGGTATAATTGTGGAGGTTCGATCCAAAACAATGATTTACGTCCTCCATTGTCAAGATCTTCCAAACGAGCAAGGCCTTTTCACTATATTGATTGACTTACGGTGCAATACAAAGCTTCGATGACTTACAAAAAATGAGCACCGATCCTTTACAAAGTTGAGCTCTACAGGACCTCAACACGACCCACACTATTGAGCTTTACGGGACCTCAATATGACCCACATAGTGACTTACAACAAGGAGCACCAATCCTTACACAATTTTGAACTTTTCGGGATCTCAACACGACTCACACTTTATTAAAGTGATTTTACAATCAAATCCTCGCTTGATAAATAATACAAAACAAATTAAGTACTAAGAATGATTAACACTCCAATGAATAGTAACAAATGATAACTCAAGTGTTAGATGAAAAACTTTGATGAAAATGACAATTAAAAATGAAGTTCAATCAATCAAAGTAATTCGATGAGAAGATGAAGAATGAAATGCAATGTAAATTCAAATAATCTTCTCAAGAAATATCTATCTTTTAATAAATGATTATAATAAATCAAGTACTAAGACAGAAATGAGAAACTTTGATGAATATGATAATTTTACAAATTTGATTCAACCAATCAAAGTTTTCTATGTGAAGAAGTTGAAAAATTTCTGTAATATAAGTGCAAAGTACTTCTTCAAGAATATATCTCTTTTAAAATTGATATAAATAAGTTGAGCACAAAGAGATATGAAAAACTTTGATATGGAAATTATTCAAAAATTTGATTCAACAATCAAAGTTTTTCAATATGAAGAAGTAGAAAGATTTATGCAATGTAAGTGCAAATACATTCTTCAAGAATATACCACTCTTTTAAGAATGATATAAATAAATTAAACACAAAGAAAGATGGAAAATTTTGATGAGAATGATGATTAATGGGTTTGAATCAATCAAAGTTTTTGATATGAAGAAACAAATGAAATGAATGCAAATGAAAGCTCAAAGAATTCTTAAAATAAAAATATCTCACCTTGATTCACTTGGAAATCTTGTGAAGAATGGAAAAAGTGATGATATTTATAGAGTTCAAAAACAAGAAAAAAAATCTATATTTGCGGAAGACTTGTCCTGTTGACAGCCTCTTGTCCAGAAGATCAATATAGCCGTTTGTAAAACAAAAATCAGAAGTCAAAACGGTCAAATTCTAGACCGTTAAAGGGTGTTCGGTCCGGTCAACTGCCTCTCTAGGCGGTTGACTGCCCAGCAACGCAGTGTTTTTACATTTTGGCCCTGTTTGTTCCAATTCGAAAGTTTTGAAGTGCATGGACCTTTGGAAAATATTTTTAGCTAATTTTTCATGATAAAAATATTTTTTAAAGTCAAAATAGCACTTTTAAAAGTCATTTTATATTTGATCAAAACATTGCATTGGAATGGCTTTTTATGTACAAAAATTATTTTTAATACATAGAAGGATTTTGAGCTTAACCATTCATTGACAAATATAAAAAATGTTAGTACATTTACATTTTGCCTAAGAAATCAAGTATTTGATCTTCCTCCGAAGTTTCTTCCATGTTTGGTTCTTGAATTTTTGATCTTCATTTTTCTTGTCATTGGTCTTTAATGCTTGACTTTTATCTTTTAAGCTCTCGTCTCGAATGATTTGACTTGAATGTATAAGCAACTTCCAATTTGATCTTCATTTCAAGTCTAATATATGTTACTTGATAGATTTTAACATTGACCTATCATTACTCAAAATAAATTGTTTGAAACAATATCAATTTTGTTTATTATGATCAAAACATTGAGAACGAAGTCAACTATAGATCAACAATTTCCCCCTTTTTAATTATAACAAACAAGATAATTTGCAAGATAGAATTGAACAATTTATATCAATTTGATAAAGGAATATACATTATGAATTTATCTCATAATTCTATTCCCCCTTACTTTTATAAATCAAAAACCACATATTTAAAGCATAAATTCACTTTTTTCCTCTTGTTCATATACTCCAAGTATATTAGATTTTCAATTCAAAGCACACATAATTATCTCACTACATGCGTATTATATTTTCAATTCAAAGCATGCATAATCATCTCACTACATGCATATTATATTTTCAATTCAAAGCATGCATAATCATCTCCCTATATTTCCCCCTTGGGCATAAGCAAAAAGATATAACATTTAAGATCAAAACATGACCATAGAAAATATTTAGATATCACATTTCCCCCTATCTTTTATACATGTATTCCCTTATTTTTTTAAAATAAGAAATATAATGTTTTTCAAATCCTATCTCAAAAAGTTAGCATATAGGTAGAGTATGTCATATAAGATCGACACTTTAAGTCAACCATAGAAAATAGTAATATATTCCCCATCAATTAATCATAAGATGCCAAATATGTGCAGGTTTAAACAAGAGAATAATCAACACTTTATAGTAAAAATATTAATCAAAGTATGAAATGACGAAAGTATAATCATTTGGATAAGATCTATATACATTCCAACCAATCATACGAAAACATTCAGTATAAATTCAATTTAACCACATTGTTCAAATTCATTAATAATTCCCAAATTTTAGTGTTTAAGAAAATTTGCAACTAAATAATTTTGAAAAACACTATATGTCAAAAATGCAAACTCACCAAAAAAAATTTACTCTTAACATAGAACACAATGCTAAAAGAAAATATTGTTGGAAACCATTTTCATAATTTGAGCTATTTCTAACAATGTATGATTCTCCCTTTCTACCACACTGTTATATTGAAGAGTTCTAGGAGCCAAGAAATAATGTTCATAGCCATTAAAAAAAAAAAAAAAGTCATCAAAATCAAAATGATCAAACTCTCCATCATGATCACTTCAAACATATAATAGTGTATCCCTTTTCATTTTGAACCTTTCTTCAAAGAGTTTAAATTATTCAAAGTTTCATCTTTAGGTTCAAAAATAGGACTTAAGAAATCTAGAATAGTCATCAATAACAACGAAGTGTAATACCTACCATTTGAGCTTGTGAATCTAGATGGTTCAAAATGATTCATGTGAAGAAATTGAACATGTTTTGTTGTTGAAGAATATTGTTTAAGTTAGAAGAAGCTCTACACTTATTTTTCGAATTGACATGCCACAAATTTTCTGTTTCTCAAATTTCAAATATGGCATACATTTATCAAAAACAATTTTTGGAGATATTTGAAAGTTGATCCATGCAAACATGACTCTAATCTTTTATGCCACAATCAAGTATCTTCTAAAATGTGATAAACATTTTTCTTCACTTTTAAATTCATAAACATCCTTATTTTGGCTTTATATAAACATTACTCCTTTTGATGTAGCATCCTTAATAAGGAAGAATCAAGTTTGATATGATAAAATTGACTAAAAATAAAATAGATTCTGCCTAATGTTATCTATTAAGAAAACAATTTTCAATAAAAGAAGATGGGTGATTACCAATAATTTCAATGATTTTTTATTTTTTTTTTGACATTATTTTCAAAAGCATCAAGACCACTATCCTTCTTATTGAAGCTTGAAAATAAGATTGAACAATTGATATCAAAACATAATACATCACATTCAATTTGAAATACATAATATTGGATTTACTTTTTGTCAATTCGGACGTCTGTTTCCCTATTTTTAATAAAATTTTGAAATTTATTATTATAGAGGCATAAAGCAAACATATTAGTCACATATTTCAATTTCATCTAGAGTTTTCGAACTTCTTCAAATATGTGAAGTCTATCAAGAGCTAGAGGATTAGTAAAAACTATTGGCCAATTAATTTTTCGTATAGCTAGTAAATCGAGGTCGGTACCTTTGGATGCCAAAGATCAAATGTCTCAGTGCCACTAAGATATCTAAAAATCCGTTTTTCGATGCAAATGTGCTATTCTTTATGATCATATTGAAATATGGCGCATAAGCTCGTACCCAACATAATATCAAGTCTACTATAAGTTAAGTAAGAAAAGTTCGACCATACCTCAATATTTTGATGTGTATACGAAACTACCTTGATCGTCCAATTTGGTTGATGAACTCTTTGGAGTGTTTCTTGACTCCAATCCTTTCATTTTGAACTCCATTCTTTCTTTTTGAGAATAGAGCTTGTTTCCCAATTATATGTTCAAACATCCATTAACTCAAGACTGTTTGCCCTTTATTTTCTTTGATACCTACAAAATAATTAAATTTTTGTTCTTTGGTACTCGTATAACTTTGGATCCTTGATTGTTAGTGTTTGTGGACTTTGGAATCCACTTGTATCTGCTCTCAAAGTGACCTTTTTTTTTATTAAACAATTAAAAGATAAATGTCCATTTTTGTCGTAAAAATTACATGTCATGTCATGTTTGAAATAGGGGAAGTAGAAGCTTTAACAAAGAAGTTTTCAAAAAGCTTTTGTTTTAAAAATGATTTGTATCCAATTCCTCCTTTATCAAAAACATATTTTTGTTCACCAAGCATTTAATCAAAAACTTTCTTTCTTTGAGTAAATCTGTGAACAATTTGTGTCAAATCTAAAATCTTTTCTTTCAAAGAGAAATTCTCCTTAATTAAAGAATCATAATTGAGTTTTTCTTTTTCAAAATTATTTTGAGTTTCCAAAAGTTTCTATACTTCTTTTTCTAATAAAGAATTTTTCTTTTTGAGAGCACATTTTTCAAATTCTTCAAGAAGTTCATCATATGAGGTAGATAATTCATCATATAAAGATTTGTCATTTATGTTTACCTCATTTTCGAAGGCCATGAAGCACATGTTTGCAATTTTCTCTTGACTTCCATCTTCTTCATGGTCATCATCATCACTCTCATCCCATATTGATTGAAGTGCTTTCTTTTTTATGAATCTATTCTTCTCTCCACCATTTTCTTCTTTCTTTTTGAATTGACAATTGTTGCGGAAACTTTTCCATTTCTTAATAAGTAGAACTCGATTATCAAGTTCTTCATTGTTCAAATTTTCACTTGAAGTGCTTTAATCAAATATTGATTCTAAAGCAATTTGGCACCTTTCTTCTTCTTCTTTGCTGTTCATTGTTTTCTCCTTCATCTTGGTGCGATTTAGCTCATATGTTATCAATGTTCCATAGAGCTCTTCCAATGGATAAGTTTTGATATCTTTGGTGTTTTCTCTATCAACATTTTCAATGGGCCCCATTCTTTCGAGAGTGACCTAAGAACTTTACTCACAAGTTCACCGTTAGTGAATTTTCGATCAAAGCTTTTGAGACCATTAATAATATCGATAAAATGAGTAATCATGTCAACAATCGGTTCATTTTCTTTCATAAAGAAATCTTCAAAATCTTTAACTAAAAGACTTATCTTAGTTTCTTTCACTTTGCTAGTTCCAATATGAGCAACTTCTAAAGCATGCCAAATATCATAGGCAAAATCACATGTACTAATACGATTAAATTCATTTCTATCTAAAGCACACTAAAGTATATTTTTTGCTCTAGCATTTAAAGACTATTTTTGTTTTTCTACTTCACTATATTCTTCTCTAGGTTTAGGAATTATTTGATCCGGTTTACCATCCTCTTTAATAAACTTTTTTGGCACATATGGACCAAATTCAATAACTTCCCAAATATTATAATCTATTGATTGAATAAATATTGTCATTCTAGCTTTCCAATAGTTATAATTAGTACCATTAAAGAAAGGAGGTTGGTTTGTATAATACCCCTCAAGATTTTGAAAATTTGGGTTAGCCATTACTCAAGATTGTGAAATCTTTGAAAATGAGTACTAAACTCTGATACCAGTTGAAAGCCCAGGAATAACTATCCTAGAGGGGGGGGGGTGCATTGGTTTTTTAAAAATTTTCAAAAATTAATTCTATATATAAACGAATATGATAGCAAATATGTCAATTAAATAAATAGGCATGAATAAGAAAGCAAGTAAAGACTAAATTGATAAATTCAAATAATCAACGAAAGTATAAAAGTGATAATTAAAAGAGAGAAAGAGAATGCAAACGGTATAATTGTGGAGGTTCGATCCAAAGCAATGATCTACGTCCTCTGTTACCAAGCTCTCCAGCACCAGCAAGGCCTTTTCACTATGCTGATTGACTTATGGTGTAATCCAACCCCTTTACAAAGCTTCTGGTCACTTACAAACAAGGAGCATCGATCATTTACAAAGTTGAGCTTTACGAAACCTTAACATGACCCACACTATTGAGTTTTACAGGATCTCAATATGACCCACATAGTGACTTACAACAAGGAGCACCAATACTTACACATTGTTGAGCTTTTCGGGATCTCAACACGACTCACACTTTATTAAAGTGCTTTTACAATCAAATCCTCTTTTGATAAATAATACAAAACAAATTAAGTACTAAGAAATGTTAACACTCCAATGAATAGTAACAAATGATAACTCAAGTGTTAGATGAAAAACTTTGATGAAAATAATAATTAAAAATTAAGTTCAACCAATCAAAGTAATTCAATTAGAAGATGAAGAATTAAATGCAATGTAAATTCAAATAATCTTCTCAAGAAATATCATCTTTTAATAAATGATTATAACAAATCAAGTACTAAGACAGAAATGAGAAAGTTTGATGAATATGATAATTTTACAAATTTGATTCAATCAATCAAAGTTTTCAATATGAAGAAGTTGAAAAGTTTCTGCAATATAAGTGCAAAGTACTTTTTCAAGAATATATCTCTTTGAAAATTGATATAAATAAGTTGAGCACAAAGAGATATGAAAAACTTTGATGTGGAAATTATTCAAAAATTTTGATTCAGCAATCAAAGTTTTTCAATATGAAGAAGTAGAAAGATTTATGTAATGTAAGTGCAAATACATTCTTCAAGAATATACCACTCTTTTAAGAATGATATAAATAAGTTAAACACAAAGTAAGATGAAAAACTTCGATGAGAATGATGATTAATGGGTTTGAATCAATCAAAGTTTCAGATATGAAGAAACAAATGAAATGAATGCAAATGAAAGCTCAAAGATTCTTAAAATAAAAATATCTCACTTTGATTCACTTGGAAATCTTGTGAAGAATGGAAAGAGTGAGGATATTTATAGAGTTCAAAAACAAGAAAATAATCTGTATTTGCGGAAGACTAGTCCAGTCGACCACCTCTTGTCCTAAAGATCAATATAGTCGTTTGTGCAGCTAAAATTAGAAGTCAAAATAGTCAAATTCTGGACCATTAGAGGGTGTCCGGTCCGATCGACCATCTCTCTGGGTGGTTGACTGTCCCAGTAGCACAGTATTTTTACGCTTTGACTTCGTTTGTTTCAATTTGAATGTTTTGAAGTGTGTGGACCTTTGGAAAATATTTTTTTAACTAATTTTTCATGATAAAAGTATTTTTTAAAGTCCAAATATTACTTTTAAAAGTCATTTTTATATTTGATCAAAACATTGCATTGGAATGACTTTTAATGCACAAAAATTGTTTTTAATGCATAGAGGGATTTTGAGCTTTACTATTCATTGTCAAATATCAAAGTGTTAGTACTTTTACATTTTGCCTAGGAAATCAAGTCTTTGATCTTCCTCCGAATTTTTTTTCCATGTTTGGCTCTCGAACTTTTGATCTTCATCTTTCTTGTCATTGGTCTTCAATGCTTGATTTTTTTTGGCGTTTAACTTTTAAGCCTATTCTTTAATGATTTGACTTGAATGTATAAGCAACTTCCAATTTGATCTTCATTTCAAACCCAATATATGTTGCTTGATAGACTTTAACATTGAACTATCATCACTCAAAATAAATTGTTAGAAAAAATATCAATCTTGTTTGTTATAATCAAAACATTGAGAATGAAGTCAATCATAGGTCAACATCTCATACTCGTACTTATGTCGTGTCGTGTCGTATTCGACATGAATACTCTTACCAATTCGAAGAGTCCAAGCATCAGAGTTTGAAAGTATTCTTTTCATATATCTTAGTCACCCCGTTGTAACATTAACTTGAATGTTATGAAAATTGTTTAATATTGTGAGAACCGATTAATTGTTGCTCTCAAAAAGGAATGTGTTGACAATATTATAAGAAATTTACTTTAAAGAATTTGTGGTGACATTTCGCATACTATACTTTTGATTGAGCAGTTGACAGATTAGAACAAACCATGCAGAAAAATATCTTCAATAGTTTAACATCAAATGGTATTCTACTCTTCATAAGCACTTGTAATCGTGTGTATTATTTATGTTATTCTTTTGTAATTGGTTGTCTTACTTTCTTGATTTATGTAGAACACGAGGCTAAAGGGAACCGGTGTTCTACTTCTGTTGTCAAGCACATAAAAGCCCCCGTTGATATTGTAATCTTGCTTTCTATATCTATTTATATATGTGTGTATTCATTTCAAAAGTTTCTACTAATTGTTAGTTTTCACACTTGGTTAAGTTAACTGTTCCCAAACTGGTTCGCACTGTTCATGAGATTGACCCCCCAAATATCTACAATATGTTCCTTTATTATTCTTGTTGTGTATGTTTTATTCCAACTTCCATTTTTCCAGAACTACTTAAAGTTTGAAATTCTTTATTTATTGTTTGTCTTTGAACTTTTTTGAAAATTTTAGGGAAAAAAATAGAAGATTGATGCAAAAATTGAAGACTATTGACCCGAGGCATATAGATTTGACATATTTGCTTCAAGTTGAAGATTTTTGATTGATTTATTTATTTTTGAAATCATTTGTTTTGTCTGTAGTTTTTTGTAATCACTATTACTATGACTATTATCACTTCACCTCACTTTACTTATTATTATTTTATATTATATTAACCTACTCTCTTAAAAGAGAGAATCTCAAATTACTATTCATTTTTAATTTCTCCTTACATATCCCTATTGCATATGTGGACAAAAAAAGAGAGGCAAGCTATGATTGTTGACTAATGTTAGTTCATTTTCTATTACTCCTTACATATCAATTATTGTTGTTTTTTCCTCCACCGTTCAATCCTATGCAGCCTATTTCACGGGGGTACTTTTTAAAATGGCTTGGTCAAACAACCAATTTTTCATTTTGACCATTTTTTTATTGTATTCACCACATTGGCCTATTGTCATTAAAAAGACAATTCTACCCTTATTCATGTTTGATAATTACAAAAGTATATCAATTGTTTAAAAGACAATAATACCCTTAATAGTTTAAATAAATTCTGTTACTTCCATACGTAAATTTCAAAATCAATTTTGGTTATCAGTTTCTCCAATACAGTAAAAAAGAATTTTTTCCTTCCACCTGCTAAAATATTGAAATCTCCCAAAATTATCAAAGGTTCAAAAAAGAAACAATACTCACAGTCGGCACTGGAAATTGGTAAGTGTAAATACGTATTTTGAATTTTGTTTTAGTTAAATTTACTGTTTGAATCTGTAAATAATTATTTTGAGAAAGGCAGATGAATTTTACAGTATTTAAACACAGATTTATAATTTTTTTATAGCAAAAATAACAAAAAAATTCATCTCTGTATGTATATATTTTACAGGAAAAATTTATAGGTGTCTGTAAAATAAATATTTAAACATTATTTCGTTGAAAAGGGGAAAAAATAAAAAATTCGAGCGTAAATTTCAGATGAAACGGACGAAAAAAGCTGGGCCAAATGTTTCCAGCCGGCCCAGTTGTCTGGGCCACTGGAAAACAGCCGGCCCAGCCCTTTTTTTTTCCCTTTCAGATTTTAGAATTTATTTGTTTATTGAAATAAATATTAATAAATATTTAAATACTAATTGAAATAAATATTTTTGAAACAATTAAAATAATCAATGAATTATTCAAAGTATTAAATTAAATTAAATATGAAATGAACAATTTAAAAAATTATATATTAATTCCTTATTTTTAATTTGTGGCAGATATGGCATCAGCATGTGTCCCAATTTGTTACTTTGGTGAATTTCAAATGAATGAAAATGTTCAGTGGGAATGAAAATGTGTTACGCACAGAATTCCATCGATAGTTGAAGACAACGAGAATGAAAATGCATTTACAAACGAGGATTTGATTGCTTTATCTCGTAGGAGACATGAGTCGGGTGGGAGCTCACTGGCCGGACCGAGTACACGGTCCTCTAATTGTTCGCGTGTAGTTCCCGATGATGAAGATGTATATGTCGAGCAACTATTCGAATCAAAGAAAGAATTGCAAGAAGCTGTGCACCGGATTGCTTTAAAACATAACTTCGAGTTTAAAGTGAAGAAATCAAACAAGTCGTTATACACAATTATCTGCGTTGACGATTGCCATTGGCGTTTGCGAGCGACTAAGATGGACACGGATGAGTTCTTTGTAGTCCGTAAGTATGCACAGGAACATACTTGCGAAGTGGGTATTCGTCGAAATGATCATAGGCAGGCCCGATCATGGTTCATTGGTCGAGAAATAATGCACAAGTTCCAGGATCCACGAACGATCTACAGACCTTCGGACATCATTAATGATGTTCGACGAGAGTACGGGGTGGTCATGAGCTATCAGAAGGCTTGGAAGGCTAAAGAATGTGCATTGGAGGATTTGATGGGTTCGGCTGAGGAGAGTTATGCTAAATTAGCCAGGTATTTCATTGTTTAAGTGTTTATTTCTTTGTTATTTTAAATTTTAATTATTTAATTTCAATTGTTTATTTATATGTAATTAATTATTTAATTGAATTGTTTATTTTACTGTTCATTTAGTATTTAATATATTATCTAAATTATGATTATTTTTATTTACATTGGCCAGATATTGCTATAACATGGGAAGAATTAATACTGGGTCGGCATTTTTTATTGAGAAGGATGACGAAAATCGCTTCAGATATTTCTTTATGGCCCTTGGACAATGTGTTCGAGGATTTCGAAATGCAATGCGACCCCTAATCTTAGTCGACGGTACAACCCTTAAGGCGAGATACGGGGGCAAGTTGATTATTGCAACATGCCAAGATGCGAACATCCAAATTTACCCTCTTGCGTTCGGCATAGTCGACGGAGAAAATGATGTAGCAATGAGTTGGTTTTTCATGAAGTTGAGGGAAGTAATTGGAGATGTCGAAAATCTTGCATTCGTAACCGATCGAGGGCAGTCAATAATAAATGGTATCGCCGAAGTCTTCCCCGAGGCACATCATGGTTATTGTATGTACCATATACAGGGAAACTTGAAACCCAGGTATCGAGGCAATGGTGTCGTTGCGTTGTTTAGGAGAGCTGCAGAGGCTTACAGTTTTGAAGAGTTTGATAAGTTCATGGTCGAAATAGACAGTAAATCGCATGCTGCATGGGAGTATCTAACAGAGATGGGGATTGAACATTGGGCACGATCACATTTTCCAGGACGTCGATGCAACATGATGACGTCGAACAATGCGGAGTCGCTTAACGCTTTATTCAAGAAAGATCGAGAGTTACCAATTCTTGCAATGATTGAGAACATTCGCTACAAGTTATAACAGTGGTTTCATGATCGACGTGAGGAATCACAGAGTTGTGCAAGTGTGCTAACCCCGGCTCAAGAGGATAAGCTCTTCAAGACTCTAGATGTGGCAAGAAAGGTTTATGTAGAACCACTGAATCAATTTCGCTTCTCCGTGAGATGTGCACGTAATTTCGGATTCATTGTGGACTTGAATGATAACACGTGCACGTGTAGACGGTTTCAGTTGGAGAGTTTTCCATGTACACATGCAGTGGTAGTGGCTATGCATAGAGGATTACCACCACACACCTTATGCAGTGTGTATTACATGACTGATTATTGGAGAGTAGCATATGCGGAAACAATATTTCCTGTACCAAATGAAGTCGAGTGGGAAGTGCCCGACCACATTCTCCCACTGAATAACTTGTTGCCACCAGCAGTTGGACCACGTACTCCTGGACGTACACGTACGTCTAGAATACCATCTACCGGAGAGTTTCCCCAGCCTCGTAAGTGCGGTAGGTGCAGTGCAACATGGCATACTAGAAGATATTGTACAAGTCAGATTCCTCTACATGACAATGTAACGGATGTGTAATTTTAATAACTATTGGCAATGTAATTATTTATAACATTGACGTTAATTATTTATGCATATTATTTATGCGAATTATTAGATTTAGTATTTTTTTCAAACATTTCATTCATTACATTCATTTGTTATGCATATTATTTATGTTAATTATTTGAAATCGAAACTTTTTCTAGACAGTGCATTATACGGTAGGCTATATTGTAAAATAAATACTTAAATATTACATATGCAATCAACATTTTACAATTTTTTCATAATTACAAATAAATGAATGAACTGTACGATGTTTAAATAAATGTAAAAATATTTACAATTATTTACGGATCCTCATTAAATTCAAATAAATCACATGCTAGTTTATTTCTCCAATTTTGTATCCATGCCTGGTTGATTGCATCAACCTTATATGTCACACTCAAAAATTCTATGTACTTGATGACGAACATGCCGCAATCACCCCTACAATTAAACAATGTTGTATTAGCACATCGAAAATTAGTTAGAAACTAAGATGTAAATGACAGAAAGAAAATTACAAACACTTACGATATTTGTTGCCTCGTCGTCGTCGTGTTCCGCACGGTGGCCAATCTGTCTTGTACAGTGATGTTCGCTCGTCTAGCCATCATGGGAACGATCACAGACACCGACTCTAGATTTTGCTCGAGCATGAGTGATCGGAGTCGTACACATACATCGTGGAGTCGGCGAATACGATTTCCACTGCAATGTAGTGATGATTCACACATACTGGTACGTACATATGCGTACAGCCATCCCATGGCTTCCCACCGACACTCGGCCACATCCCTACGACCCATTCCATCATATATTCCGGTACCGTGTACTCGCTACCCATAGCCTGGAACGACTGGTACTCAATGTCAACGGCATAGATGAACTCGGTGTTCAATATGAGTCTGCCAAGAATGTTGAACGATTTTGGATATCTTTCAGCACGATCCCGTAGCAAATCCATGCTCAAGTCGATGTGCTACATCAAGAAACACCAATAAAGAAAGGAGTTAATATATGAATTTCATTCAAAAAATTGATTTTGAACGTACATAATAAATAACAATATTTTCATTTCACTTACATCGTCGGCGAGCCAAGCCCCCGAAGTGGTGATGTCGTGGAACCACTTGTAAGCATTTGAGATCGTGTTCTCAGCAATCGTGCGGCTGGCCCTGAAAAAATAAGAACAGAATTTTTAGTTATATGAAGTATACATGTGTCAGCGTCTGCATACTATAGTAATTACATAAAATACAAAACTTACCCAGGCTGCAGTGCTCTCCACCCTGTCTCAAAGGCTTTCCACTTGGCGTGGTCCACCTCCCTGAATAAATTCGGGTGCGTCCCGTCGACGAACCTTCTCCTCTTCGCCTCCGCGGTAAAGGGAGAAAGAACGTACTGTGATGGGACCCTTGGCCTCTTGCCGACCACCCGCTCCTCATACGCCTCGGGAATCTCCATCTCCCCAGCCATCGGGACGACCCCCTCGCCCGCTGTCGGGACCACCTCCTCCGACACAAAGACCACGACCGGCGAGTCTGGCGTCTTCTCGGGTACCACCTCCACCTCCGGTACCCTCTCCTCCTCCGGTGCCCCCTCGACATCCCCGGGTATCCCGTGCACGGGTACCACCTCCAGTTCTAGTACCCTATCCTCCTCCGGTACCCCCTCGGCATCCCTGGGTATCCCCTGCACGGGTACCCCCTCCACCTCCACCTCCGATGCCCCCTCGACGTCCTCGGGTATCCCCTGCACGGGCACCCTCACCTTCGGTACCACCTCCACCTCCATCTCCGGTACCCTCTTCTCCTCGGGTACCCCCTCCACGTCCTCAGGTATATCCTGCGCAGGCACTCCCTCCACCACAGGTATCCTCTCTCGCTCCTCCATCCCCATCGTGTCATCTAAAAATGAATCAAATGCAGCAACTAATGGCCACGATGAGTCAACATACCCCATCTGACTCCCTCCCCCCTGATAACCACCGACCCCTCCGTCACCCCCTCCGTCCCGATAATCGCCAGTCCCTCCGTCTCGATAGCCACCAGTCCCTTCGTCACCCCCTCCGTCCCGATAGTGACCTGTCCCTCCGCTACCTCCTCCATCTCGAAAATTGCTCGTCCCAAGAAGGCCTGCTATGTCACCCCGTATCGCTGCAACCTCAGCATGGAGGTCTCCTAACCTAGCTCGTAACATCGCGACATCATATCGTAACTGTGCCATGTCCCCGACCTCAGCTTGTAGTGTCACGACATTATCTCGTAACTCTGCCATGTCTCCTCTCATCTCCATCAGGAGGTCGAACAAATCAATCGTCGAAGCACGGGGACTAGGTGCAGGAGGCGATACTGGACGGCCCTCCTGAAAAAATAACTATTACAAATGAATAACCTAACAAATAAAATAAAACGACAATCGAAGAATTATATTTAAGTAACATACTCTATCTCGATCAACGCTGGACTCAGGCATCTGAACCTCTGGCGTAGCTGGACGTGATCTTCTCAACGGAGGTGACATCCTCGCTGGACGTGCTCTCCTCGGTGGAGGTGATATCCTCAACGGAGGTAATACTGAACGATCCTCCTGAAAAAATAAATATTACAAGTGAAGCACTTAATTACAAGATCGAAGCGATATTCAACAAATCCTGCACAGTGACATACCATATCTCGATCCATCCTGGACTCAGGCATCTGATTGTCATGGGCAGTACGAAGAGGCAATTCGCGAATATAAAACTGACTCTCCTCCTCGATCGACGGTGCCAACTCAGTGAGAACTTCAAGCTGNATTTTTATTATTTTACAAATGTTTAAATATTTTTTTAAATTCTTTAGATATATTAATTATTTAATATTATATTATTTCTTTTATTTTTTTTACTATTACTTAATATAAAATAATTAATTAATCTAAATTAGCAACTAATAAATATTTCGATAAATAATATGACATTTACATCTTATATTTACTAATAATTTTAAATACATAATAAACATTCAAATTAAGGAATTCAAATAAATAATTACATATTAGATAACACAATATAAGTCATTAATAATTATTTAATTAACTTCAATAATTACCGAAAAAAAAAGGAAAAAAAAAACAGACGGCCCAGTCAACTGGGTCAACTGAGCCGACCGGCCCAGCTTCCCAGTTGACTGGGCGCCCAGGCGCCCAGTTGGGCACAGGCGCCCAGTCAACTGGGCAACCCAGTTGACTGGGCCACCTGGGTACTACTGTGCCCAGGTGGCCCAGTCAACTGGGTTGCCCAGTTGACTGGGAAAGGGCGCCCAGACGGCCCAGTTAACTGGGCCGTCTGGGCGTCTAGGCACGCCCAGACGGCGTGCCCAGTCACCAGTTACCGTCTTCCACCATTTCCGGTCGAGGAGATCGCCGAAAAACTCCATTTTCGACGATCTCCACTCCTTCCCAAGCAATAACAATCCAAAATTTCACATTTACACAAGGATTTCTCAAGAAATATGTATAAAATCATACTTTTTTTCAAAAATAAAAATATAAACATGGTTTTTTTTTGTATAAATTTCTTACCTTCTTCAGAGGGATTTTGGCCAAGTGGGTCTCCTATTTTTCCTTATTTGTCGGTGACTGGGTCAACTGGCTACAGTATTTTCCCGTCTCCTTCGGCTTCTGCTTCTTTTTCAAGTGAGGGTAAAATTGGGTTTCTCTTCATTTTTTTTGGTTTTCACTGTTTTTTATAATTTTGCCTTTTTTTTTTCATTGGTCAAAGGCCAGTTTGAAAAATTTTTTTTCCGGCCAACAGCCACTAATTCCTCCTTCACGCTCATAATCCGGTTTGGACACTATTCCCTTTTTAGCTTCTCTTGCGCCTTCTATAGTCTCTATCTAAAGACAAAGTGAAGTTGATTTTCGTTCCATTGCCGATGAGGAGGAATGAAGATGAAGAAGTAGGATTCATCGCTGCGGCTGACGTGATAGAGGAGCTGTAAAGTCCCAAATTTTTGTGAAATAGAATTAAATTTTTATGTGTTATATTTTATTATTTTGAAAAGTTAGGGACTAAGATGATACATAACAGATATTAATTTTGGGTCAAATAATTAGATATTGACTGAGTAACGATAAGTATACGAATATTTGACTCATTAGATAGATTGTAATTAATCATGCAGATTAGGCTTGAGAAACACTTGATTTGATAGAACGAAGTCCAAGTTATCGAGGCTGAAAGATGTGATGCTAAATCGTTTTTAATTATATTAAATTAATGAATTTAGAAATTAAGGAGGTCACATATGTTTGGCATTAGTTGACTTTTAATAAAAAAGAGGAGGGGCAGGGGGGGAGGGGGGTTATATATATAGTGTGTGTGTGTGAGAGAGAGAGAGAGAGATGTATAGTTATAGGTGTATATTTTATATCTTCACACGTTTTTATTCCTTTGCGTTTCTCTCTCTCCAACTCAATTTAATCACGTCTAAGAAACCTTCAAATACCCACTTTCCATGTTTCCCACTTACTCAAATAATAGGAGAAACTCCCTCTATTCTCTTATTGTTCTCTCTCATCACTCACGTAACATTCACTATAACTTCTCCCATTCGATATTATTACTCATTATTTCTATATCTTTAGTGTACTCAAACAAGAAAAGACTTTGCAGAAGTATTTGTAGTACATCTTTCTTATCTCAACATTATTCATTGGTTGAAGCACATTTGAAGGTTAAGGTAGGATACAACGTACAAGTGATTGTCCCGTTTAATTTGTGTTATTTCATATTGATAAATATTTTGTTAATGAAATGATATGATATGACATATATGGCCATCCGGTACGAATGATATGATAAGATATGAGCTCTTACTGGTTTAAAGATATGATGTGAGGTACGATTTATTTTGATATATGAATGATAAATGTTATTTGGGATTGTACAAATATTTGTATCCTACCAAGTATTCTCCATACTCACCCCTTTTTCCTGCCTTACAAGTTAGTACGGGTAATGTCGAAGTGCAACGGTTCGATGGGGTGGTTGTGCCTCGTCTTTGGAACAAAAATTTAAAATCTGGCACGTGACCTCGTTTATTTTTAATTTAGTCGCCATGGAAATTTATTTACAATTAAATTTATCATGCATGTTTATTTTTACGTGGACGTGTTTAAATTTGCACTTTTAATTAAATGTTTGGATTAAATTTATTAGCTAGAGACAGTAGAAAATTACCCGCAACATGAATATTCAATACATGAAGCCAATTCCCCTCCTCGCTCAAGTTTTGTCTCTTTCTTGACCCGTATCCGGATAAGTTGGCCAACCGTGGCCCTACTCCTTTCCCAAACCAGCAACACCTCTTTCTCCTGCTCGCTATTCCGAAGTCTTAGAATGTTTGGGTTGAGTGAGAAGTCTCCAAGACTCTAACTTAAGCGGCTAGGCTAGGCGACTCGGGATCTTAGCAGCATTGCTTATTCCTTTGGTTATCCGTGAATGTTATATTACATTAGTGGGAGCAAAATTTTATTTAGAATTAATTATATAGGGTAAAACGAAGCATGTGCATGTATGATTTTATTGCAGAATTTGGTGAAAATTGGTCATATACTCATATCCATTTATTTACTTTTATTTTATCAAAATTTTCTGTCATCAAACCTACTCCTCCAGTAGATAATTTACCAAACCTAAAAAAGTGAAATGAACAGTAGATAATTAGACATGGAACATAGAACACGAAAATGAATAGACAAAACTCAACTTTGTGGAACCAAAATGTAGCTTTTCCCAAAAATGAATGAATTTAATATTCTTTTCCCCACCAATTTCACTATTTAGGAATAGTTAAATATTCCCCTTCTACCAAATTTGGGTGTACTAAATGGTTGACTGGTGGACATTAATATCATGCAGTAAATTATGTCCCATAGCCTTGTGATGTAGTGATAGTAGTGTGTGAATTCTTCAATAAAACAAGGTAGCTTTTGGTAATTTTTTCTCATTTTGGGGGCCGTGTACCACACCTTGAAGAAAGAGAAAAAGCATATTATGCTTTGAATTGTAATTTTATGTGCTTTTTTAATGTACACGTTAAAGAAGTGGCGTAGGAAAATAATCTTTCTAACAATTGATGTATATTTCTTTTTCTACAAATTTAAGTAAATTACCTTTTCATAATTATATATTTTATGGCATGCCACAATGTCCCAAAATTTAAAATAAAGATTTTGGTAGCGATTCAAATATTTAAAATTTTGGGTTGCTACAGGAGCTCAAGTGTGCGATCAAGGACCTCAAGGCTAGATTTCTTCCTCTTTTTTGCCTATGCTTTTGTGTATATCATGTCAAGAATACGAAGATTTTGTGCTCTTCATCGTAATGGACTAATAAACTGATGGAAAATTTCATTTCTATTCTCAAATTTCTGTCCTTTCGTTTTTCTTCAATGTTTGTAATGATTTTATTAATTTTTAGTACATGAATGTTTTGGGTTTTTGAAATTTCGCCCCTATCAGAAGAAATTGTGGAGAAAATTTTAGATCGTAAAGATTGCTTAGGGTAATTATGGCCACTTGCAATGGTAAGTCGATATAAGCTTCAATTTATTATTGTGCTTTGCATTATATTCTCAATACACTTGTTTTTTCAAAGAAATTATACTTCTGATTAACCAATTTTCTTTTTGGCAAAGGCAGCTGCAGTCAATGACAAGATCTACATTCTATTCTATTGAAAAAAGCCCGTGCACAAGTTTATAGGAGGAGGAAAATGTACAGATTATATATCTCTCTATCGATTAATTTGCACGTCTATTAGATATTTATGTAGGATCTTAGCATTTCGATTGGCAAATGACTAATTTTTTTAGTGTGTGTTTATATTACTGGTGTAATTATAGTTGCTTTTAGTACTTTTTATTTTTCTTATTTATTTTGATGAATTGCATTGTGTAAGATTCTAACTACATATCTATTTAAGGTTGATTCAACGTAATCTTTACTATTTAGTTGGAATGTGAAAATGGAATCATTTATAGCTTTTTACTATTGATAATTTATTTATTTTACCCTTTTTATTTTGAATTCCTACCATACTTCTGACACATGAACCTTTAACATTCACAGAAATGCAGTAAGGGGATAGAAATAAACTGGGGCAAATATTCAAATATGAAATTATGAATTACGCTCGTTCTGGAAGCTACGAGAACAACTTTTGACGAAGGAATTGGTGCAAAATATTTGATATTTTCTCATTCTTGAGTTGTAGGTAACTAAAATCGTGAATGGAATGCTATTAAAACTGGAATGAAATTGAAGTATAGAGATGTGGATCTTAGATAAACTTTTCCTACTGATGTGTCCTAGAACATAGTTAACTTTAATTATTGCATTTTTCGAGGAATTAAGTAGAGACAAACAATTCTAGATTCCTATCTAATTTAAAATCAGAGTTACGAGTTCACTCTCCTTTCCATTGATACTTTTACAACCTTCCACTTGCATTGTCTTACTGCTGTGATTTTTGGCAGCCATTGATGGTTTCTTATGGAGGAAAATGAAAATTTTAGCTGATGCGCTTGTTCTTCCATCAAGTACGTTACATCTCTATTATCAAGTAGCTGTGGATTATTTAGGTGCTTGAAAGTGGAACTATGATAATTTAACGGGAAAATTTAGAAAAATTGACTTCTTCATAGTGAATAATGTTGCAACGATTTCATCAATCAATTGTGGGCATACAAATCAGTTTGTGCTAAGTGTTGTACTAGAGTAAATCAAAGAATGATGAAATCATAGTAGTCCATTGATGTCATCAAATCATCTCTTATAATCACTTTTGTTGTAAAATAGAAACTTCTACAATTGTGGGGATACACATCGTTAGATTGAACTTTTGTATTTTTCATTTTTAGGTCTTATATATATATTGTATTAATTTGCTTTAGCAATTGTATTCGATCTAAGTTTGCAGTTTAATTCTCACTTGTCACATCTAATGCAGGTCTCGTAGAAGAAGATATATTCCATTAGCAAGCAACGGACCTTCTGATAGTCCTTATTCTGTAGGTGTATTTTTGGCTTGCATTCATTTTCCTCTCGATTACCCTTTTAAGCCACCATAAGTATGCTTGTATCCTCTACATTATTTGTATAGTTACCACTCAAAGCCATTAGTTGTATAGTTATTTCCTATCTTTGAGTAATTTGCTAACTTGTATTTAAGTTGGCCTCCGATAGAGAAAAACATATAATTGTACAGGCGGATTTTCTTCTTCTTCTTAATAGGTGTTGAAATCCTTTTTACCTTATCAGTTTCTAAGCTAAACTAAACAATATTAACATATTATTATGTGGAATGATTCACCCTGGCCCCAACTACAATTTTGTAGATTAAGTTCACGAATTCATTCTCTTCTTTCTTTTGCAGGTTGTTCTTTTTCCTACTGTGTCTTGCAAAATGATTTCCTAAAATTTCAAATTCCTTTCCCCTGGAAGTTCTTTCGGTAGATAGATGTTGAGCACATGAATTGCATATTTGTGTCCATTATTGAAACTCTGTGAATATCATTTGTAATTACTTAGAACAATACTACAAAAACAATTTATTTAGTATCTTGCTGAAAAGATTTGTTTTCCTCTATCCTTGGAGACACTGTGGTTCTTCCTAATAGTTATTGTTTCCATGGAGATTATGTTGACAAACATAGTAACCCCAATTAGCTGATTTATTCATTGTTTCAGGTTGCTTTTAGAACAAAAATTCTTCCACCCAGATTGTTGTTCTTCCTAATAGTCATTCTTTACATCTTGGTTTGCATTCTTTCGCATGGAACTATCATCATTTGATTTTCCCAACAATCTTTCACATTACCGCCAGATTGTGCTACATAGGGGAGAATGTCATCCATGGTGTAAGGAAAAATGTACATCTAACATAATGATCTAAGGTATGAATTATTTTATCCGTTATACTAATGAGATGACATGATTTAACAAATTGTGGTCACACACATTCAAATTTGGATTAAATTAACTTTAACGTATGGGTTTTCACACTTGATATATCATACATTATTGACTAGGTTCGTGTTCCCATCTATGATTGGTTCCAGTCTTATGCATTGCTTGATCGTTTAGCTATGTAACAGTTTACAATGTGCGCTCAGGATTCATGTGGGTCTTGTCTGGCCAATATGCTAACTTGGTTCGAAAGACTAGAAAAAAAAAATCAAGAATTTTGCCTGCATTTTAGGTGATTTTATAGCTGGTAATCAAAGAAAACTGATTATATTCCTTAGCTATAAGACAAATTTGTTAGGTTGAAGTCACCAAAAGAAGAGGTATAAAATCTATTTTCCAGAAACATTAACATTACCTTTGAAAGAACAAAGCCCATATATAAAATCATCAACAGCCATCCAAAAATGATGATCATAATACCTATTATCTCAATAATAAATTCCAGTATGATCTGCTCATATTTTTCTTCAAACCATTTTCCAAGTATACTCATGTTGGATTGCCATGATCATCTAGGATAGATCTCCACATTTCATATGCCAATGTTATCAAGTGTCGATTTTCAAAATTGAAACTCTCTCCAGGTATTTCTATTGTTACCCTTTAACTGTACCTTCGAACCTTACTATGGTTTACAATAATGTCCAATGTAATAGCACAAAGACCAAACACTTTTGACGCAAGTGCATATAAGACGCAACCAGGTAAGTTCCTCATTTCGATTCCATTATTTCTTCTCTTCATTTCTTCACACTTTAAATGCTTCATCTCTATATTTCGAATGGTAAATCATATGTGAATTGACCACGTCAAATAAAGTTCATTTAACCTACCACTGTACCTTCAAAATAACTCTGCCAGTGCAATGTAGTATGTATACGTGTGTGTATATATATATATAAGGTTCTTTGTTCTCCAACATACGGTCAATGTTTATTTTCACTAAAAAATTCTCTAATTAGCTAACACCATTATTTGCAAGTGACAGAGAGTTGACACAAGTTGCACTCTACAGCATGAAGGTGGTAAAGAGAACTT